>NW_027532203.1:13175738-13224790 GCF_008692635.1 Crocuta crocuta | reverse complement strand
TTTTTTTTTTTTTTTTTTTTTTAAGGAAATTCCTAAAGACCTACTCTTCTAAGTTTTTCATGGAGTATTAAAATGTGAAAGATGGATGGAACACGTGGCTAAGAGGACCTTTTCCAGTTGTGCTTAAAGCAAGTTAAATGGGTGGTAATCCACTTTGGTTCAGGCTCTGCCATTTGTAACTATTCCATAGTATCTGGTCACCAGCATGTATTCCCTACTTCTTGACAGATGTCATCTTAAACTGAAGTCATTAGCTAGAAAATTTGTATTGCTACATTGTGTTACACAATGCTGAGGGGCTTCTAGTCTATATTTTCTCTTGTGGCTTGGATAAAAAGTCAGTGAATGTTCACTTGCTGTTTCCTATCAATTTTCTATACTCTCTAGTTAAAAAAGAAAAAGAAAAACTACTTTTATAGCTTCAAAGCATACCTAGTCTCTTTATGTAAATTCCTCCAGCTTTGTGAAAGTGGTCTGTTTGGTAGATCTATTGAAGGTCTATGGCTTAAGGAAGTCTATAGGTTTTGTTCCCTCTCAACCTGACTTCTCCAGGTAAGGATGCCTGTAAAAGGCAAATGAGAGTTACATTTATTCAATGATTCAATAAATATTATTGACTGACTACAAAGTGGTAACTATGCTAGTTACTGAGCCTATACTAATAAATAAAAAGCTCATTTTTTAATTGTCTAGTGGGGAAGACAGGTATAAACAAATCACTACCACTAATGAGTGCACAAACAATCCAATTGATGAAAAGAAAGATACATTCAAGAGGGGTGCCTTTTTACTTTTCTGGGTGTTAGGGAGAGATTCCTTTTTGAAGTAATATTTCATCTGAAACCTCAAGGAAACATGCCCATACTGAAAGTCCAAGCAGGAAGAATATGCATGTATAAGGACCAAGGGGAAACAGGCACAGGTGAAGAAAGACCAGAATGCAAAGGCATAGGCATCCACTCTCACTTTTTGTTTGTATGTATGTATGTATGTTTGTTTGTTTTCTACACTGGTGTGCTAGAATTTCTGCACTAAACTCAGTGAGTTCCACAAAGGCACTCTCATCTATGAGTGATTGTCAAAAGCAGTGTTCTTTGTGAGGAAGATTATAGAAAATTCTTGGTCTGCCATATTGACTGTGTCATTCTATCCTTTTCAAAAACTTAGTCTTTAACTTCAAAGTAGTGAGAAGCCATTAAAGGGCTTCATATTAAAGACATTTCTATACTTCTTTTACTAATCTGAGACTCAATTCCTGGGTTATTTATTAGGCAATTCCAGGTATTATACTTCTTGGCTCATCCTTATGTTAATATAAATCAACAGAACAGCAATTGGACAGTGAGTTGTTTTTGAAAAGTGGATATCCATGGAAGTAATGTCACATATCTCCTATACTTTTAGTTAAAAGGATATAGCTTTAAATTATTTTGAAAAACAATTGTGGGTCTTGGCTCTGGATGATCCCAGTATTTGTGACTGATGAACTGTATCTGTTTTAAATAGCATCCACGTTTTAGCAACTTGCATAAATGTTATTAGGACTTAGAGGTCAATAAGACAGCTAGACTAAAAAAAATCTTACAAATATATGTAGAATGATACTTCATAGAAAGTATGGGCTATAGATCATTCTCATTAGACATTGATGAGTAATAAAAGAAATGCCAGAAATAGTCACAGAAACTTATTTCTACCATTACACAATGAATGAGGTGTTCTATGACACAAATAACGTAAATTTTCCCAAGAATGAAAACCCTCAAAGCTTTTGGGGCTATGTGTTGAATTTCCTGAAGCCTTTGGATCCTTTCTGGCAAGACAATCCATGTACAGTAAGTATTTGGATCTGTTCTGAAGCTCCGTGTCCACAGTCCTAATTTATTTCTTATCAGAGAAGGATGAGCCACCCCAGTGTTTAGTCATGCCTCTTCAGCGGGTTTTGCACAATCCTCTTCTCCATTCTGCCTAATAACATGCTGCTAACATTTTACTTAATCTTAAATGCAGCTCAGAAATAAAAGGACCCTATAAGCCTTCTTCTGTTTATAGTGTCAATCAATTGGAGCCTTCAAGCAATTATTGACTAATTAATAGCTATCTTAGGGAAAACAGAGAACTTATTAGGGACTTATATGTGGAATTAAAGCAAGTTGTCTCCATGTAATTCAACTGGTGGTAGAGCTGATACAGATATTGCTAATGTTTGTAAAAATGACTTGAGTTATAGTTTATAAGGGGAAAAGAGAGATTTCTTGCCTAATTCTTTGTTGATGATCTATTGATTTGATCCCCTGGCTTGAGGTGTTCTTTTGGAAAAAGTTCAAGGTTCTTAAAAATAGATATTTTATATAATTAAATAGCATGATATTTTATATAATTAAATAGTCCTCTGAGGACAGTTTGAAAAACATGCTTTATTAAGGAAAAATGAAATGTGAAATTCTGTTCCACGGTCTATTTATCCTTTATAAAAATATCTGCTAATCTTCCTTGGCAAAAATATTATATATATTATATGTTAATTTTACTTCATATGAAAAGTATGGTTCCATTTTTAAAAATGTAAGCTATATATTAACATCATCCCGTGGGAGGCAATCTAAGCACCTCAAAAGCATTAATTGGCTAACCATGCCACTGCAATGCACTGTGTATGTCCATGACTCCTTTTATAATCAGCAACTTACCAAATGCTTTTGGGTAATGAATATATGCTTAGCCAAAAGCTAGACACTGTAGCGGGTGAAGAAAGTGTATACACAATTTTCCTGTTCTCAAGAAGCTAGCAGTTTATGTGAGGGAATAATACCTCTTTAACAAGCTGATCATGATTTTGTAATTCTGGAGCTTCAATGGTGTTGGCACATGTCTGCTTGTTTCCTGAATCTTAGCTTTATCTCTGTAAGCAGGATGTGCAAGTGCTAAGAGTGTAGAGTTCAAGTTTTGAAGTTGTGATTCTTGAACTATTTTTTTAATGTTTCTTGTTTATTTTTGAGAGAGACAGAGACAGCACATGAACAGGGGAGGGGCAGAGGGAGATGGAAAAACAGAATCCAAAGCAAGCTCTGAGCTTGTAGCTCAGAGCCTGTTGTGGAGCTTGAACTCATGAACTATGAGATCATGACCTGAGCCAAAGTCAGACGCTTAACCGAGTGAGCCACCCAGGGGTCCCAATTCTCTAACTATTTAGGCAGTGGTGCAGCAGGGCCAGTGGCCATCAGAATTGGCATGGCCGTCAGTACTCCATGTGGCCTTACCAGTGCCCTGATTCCTGATGTTCCCAGCAGTAGCCCTGATTTCTGTGCTCATAAGCACAGAGTAAGTACTTGATAAATACTTGTGCTTAATTAAGCTCTATAAAGCAAGATACACAGATAAGTCTTTTTACCATCTCTAGGTGACCAAAGAGGAGTGTATAATCTGAGTTGCTTTTCCCCCCTAGTTAAAACACCATTAAGCTATTAAAGTAATGGATTATACACTGTCGATTACAAGTAGATAAATGTGTTCAAATAGGCTGTTCCTTTAAAAATCAATAGTAAACCCAATTCAGCTGGAATTAAAAATATTCTGTGGTTACATTATATTATAAAACTGAAGTTTTAGCCAAACTGCCAAAATACATTTTTTTGTATTTATGGAAAATGTCTACCATTGCTTCAAGTTGGATGTATTAAAATATATTGATTCTATCAGAAACTGAATGCAGTTAGTTCTAAGCTTCTACGACCTGAGCAGGTCATAAAAATTCTATTGGTTTTGGAGATTTTCACAATTTAAAAATGCATGCTCATTATAGGAAAAATTAAATGCACTTAATTTAAAAAGAATAACATTGTTTAACTACCATGCATATATAAGGACTACTAACATTTTGATGTGTAGCATTGCATGCTTTAGAATACAAATTTGTAGGGGTTCCTGGGTGGCTAAGTTGGTTAAGCATCAGACTTCAGCTCAGATCATGATCTCCTGGCTCATAAGTTTGAGTCCCGTGTCCAGCTTTTTGCTGACAGTTCACATTCTGTGTCTCCCTCTCTCTCTGCCGCTCCCCTGCTCATGCTCTGTCTCTGTCTCTCAAAAATAAATTAACATTAAAAAACTTATTAAAAATATATGGATATAAATTTAAATAAAACAAAATTTAAAAATAATGTCGTTAGGCAAAGTCTTTTTCATTGATATTATTAACATTGTTTCCAAAACATAACTCTTATTGGCTCTGTGAAATTCAATTACAACCTCTGCAAAATTTTCACTTTTAAATACATGATCTCATTATTCATGTATTTCTTCCTGCATGACTAGTTATTTCTTAAAATAAATTCATGAAAATGCAACAAAGTGTGTACACATCTTTAAAGTCTTCACTGTACATTGTCAGTCATCACTCCTTTCAAACTCCTAAGCGTCTCTTAGGCAGCTCTATAGTCACTGGAACTTGGCACAGTCATATGTTACTCAAGGGAAAAGAACAAAATTTTAAAATAAGTATGCTCTGGTATTTTTTTCCTTTTTTCACTTTTTTCATTATTTTAATCTGTGGTGACAGAAGGAAATGTTTAATACAAGAATTGGGTTCTCGGTTTTTGTTTCCTACTACTCTTTTCAGCTCACATCTGGAATTGAAACAATAATCCCTAAAAATAACCAGATCGATAGTTGTCTAGGGCACCGCTAGTTCCAGAGGAAGATAGGAAGCCTCTTTCAGAAATCTTAGGGTTTGATTTGATGTAATTAGTTGGCTGTTTCCTTTTCTTTTCTTCAAGTTCCTTAGCCAAAAGAAGCTCAGAAAGGACAGAGATGTATTTGACCTGGTGTGAGCTTCTCAGAGGCTGTGTGACAGAAGTCAGATGCTACCAGTTAGGTTGCTAGTGGGGTCCACCCTGCAAATCTCACTCATTATCCCTTCCTGCCAGCCACATTGCAGAAACACTAATTTTGTCAGTGGCTTGGGTAGAACAGTCAAAGGAACTAAATGGCATGCAGAATTAAAACTTTATCTTTAGGTTCCTCTGTAGAAATTTAAAAATGAATAAATGAAGGCATAGAATTGGCAACAAGGCAGTGCCTTGCATGTTTGAGGATTATTTGAATTGCTTAATTCAATGCCACATATAAAGGGAAATTTTACCTCTACTGCCAAGGCCTTATTTATTCAGGGTGAAGGGAAGTTTTGTCCTGTCTAGGTTTACTCCTTCACCAAAATCCTCAGGGACTCGTTACTGCCAAAGAGACTTACTCAATCACAGATACGTAGCTGGGTGTATGATTATGTTTTATGTATTTAAATGTTAGGGAAAAACAAAAACAAAAACAACACACCTTTCTTTCACTCCCTCTAGCGTCATATCCAAAACTTTCTCAAACCTGAGAGGTTGGTCTTAACTTTTTCTTTGAAGCCTATTTTCCAATTTATTGAGTTTTTCAGAAGCTGATATCCTGCCATTTTTTGAAAAGGTTCAAGTTAGAATTTTGTGAAGTAAACAAACAGATTATTTGTCTGCACCCTTCCCTACCCCAAACTCACTCACCAGCATTTCCCACTGGTGCCCAAAACACATATCATTACAGCCAAGACTTGGGATGAAGTGTTTTAATCAAGAAATTCCCTCCTAACATGGAGATGGGCAGTTTTATCTGTTAACTAATAACACTTAAATTTTGGTTCTTTTTGCTTTACATTATTTTTAAATCATGAATAAATATTACTTCCATAATTTAAAGATGAGTATGTGCACATATAAGCTGAGAGGAATGCGTTAATTATAACACAAAGTTTTTAGTCACATATGGCACAGTTAGCCTTAGCACTGCTGACACTTGAGGCTCGTTAATGCTTTGTTATGTGTAGAGCTAAGGCAGGGTTGTGGCTGGGGGATTCCTATGATTGTAGGATATTTAGTAGTATTCCTGGCCTCTACCCACTAGGTGACAGTTAACAACCCCCTGACCCATTTTTGCAGCTGAGTATGTGTCCAGACATTGTCAAATGTCCCCTGAGGAGCAAAATCACCTCTCTCTGGTTGAAACCATTGCCCTACAGGGAGTAAAGCACCAATCCACTCCTCCAATCTGGATTGAGTACCTGAGGGAAATAAATTCACGAAGTTCCTGACCCCATGTAATATATATTCCAGTGCATGTGAAAGATCTGAGAAAGTCAGAGAGGATCTGCAAGGCCATATATTTCAGTGTGAGCAGATAAGTCAGACTGCACATCAAAATATTTTCCTGGACAAAACAGAGAGTAGGCACTTGGCTGGGAGAGGACCCCAAGGGTCATTCCTTAATTTATTATTTCACCAAGGACTTGCCCTCTTCAGAGAAAAGTGATATTACATTAAATCATAGCCCCAGGAAAACCTTAAGAGAGAAGGCACCCTGGATGGAAAATAGATAAAAGCTTGTGGCTTCTGGATGGCTTTAGATCCAGAACTGACCCACATGTAGCTGGTTCTTTAACAATAGTCCATAATGATAATGATCCCATCAGCAGAAATATTTAGATCACTACCATAAGCTGCTATTTACTCATTCTTGTCTCATGTTCCTTTCCCTATGTTTCCAAGCCCAGGAGCCCAATCTTCCTCTTGGTTTGGACTACTGACACTCTCCCTCACATCTAGGTATATCTTAGTGATCCCCTGGTATCAACTTTGCACTGTCAAGAGCCATTGCTGAGGTCTTATTGCTTTTTCCTGTTACTGCAAAGATCTTACCTTAAATTTATACTTCCTCTACCTCTGCTGCACTAGGCAGGATTCTAGGTCTTCTGTTCTAGTGCTTCTTTTTGTTGGGACCACCTGAAGGATCAAGGAAGAGAGGATTTTCTATTCTAAGGACTATAGCTATTGGATTCACCACTTCCCTCTTGCAACTCTAGTGCAAGATAATTCTGCCATTGCCTCTTGCATTATAGTAAGACAGCACATCTCCTGCAAGGATGAGCAAATCGAAGTACAGAAACTTAAAGGCACACAGGTCACATGTTGGATTTTTTTTTTAATTTAATTTAATTTTTTTTTTAATAGTTTATTGTCAAATTAGTTTCCACATAACACTCAGTGCTCATCCCCACAAGTGTCCTCCTCCATGCCCATAGGCAACCAACGGAATGGGAAAAGATAGTTGCAAATGACATATCAGATAAAGGGTTAATATCCAGAATATATAAGGAACTCATCAAACTTATGAGTTCGCCCGAAACACAAACAACCCAGTGAAGAAATGGGCAGAAGATATGAACAGACACTTCTCCAAAGAGGACATCCAGATGGCCAACAGACACATGAAACGATGTTCAGCATCCCTCCTCATCAGGGAAATACAAATCAAAACCACACTGGGATTTTTTTTTTAAACTTCAAGTTTTTATTTAAATTCCAGTTAACACATATGGTAAAAATTGGTTTCAGGTGTAGAACTTAGTGATTCATTACTTATTTATAACACCCAGTGCTCATCACAGCAAGTGCCCTCCTTAACGCCTATCACCAATCTTTCCCATCCCCCACCCACCTCCCTCCATCAACCTTCAGTTTGTTCTCTATAGTTAATAGTCTCTGATGGTTTGCTTCCTTTCTCATTTATTTTCAACTTCCCCTCTGTTCCTCTGTTTTGTTTCTTAAATTTCACACATATGTGAAATTTCACATATGGTATTTGTCTTTCTCTAACTGACTGACTTCTCCCAGCATAATACACTCTAGTTCCATCCAATCTTGCACATGGCAAGATTCCATTCTTTTTGATGGCTGGGTAATAGTCCATTGTATATATCTACTACCTCTTCTTTATCCATTCTTCAGTCAGTGGACATTTGGGATCTTTTCATAAATTTGTTCATTGTTAATAATGCTGCTATAAACATCGGGGTGCAAGTGCCCCCTCAAACCAGTATTTTTGTATCCTTTGGGGTAAATACCTAATAATGCAATTGCTGGGTTGTAGGGTGGTTCTATTCTTAACTTTTTGAAGAACCTCCAAACTGTTTTCCAGAGTGGTTGCACCAGTTTGTATTCCTACCAACAGTGTAAGAGGATTCCGCATTCTCCACATCCTCACCAACATCCGCTTTTGACTAACAAATCTTTGCTCCAACATTAATCATCTCTTCCCAGGACTTGTTTTTTCCATCCCTAAGGAAAGGCCAATAAGAAGGCCTCCCTTAATTGAATCCCTTGGTAATGTCCCTAGTTCTTTGGTGAAGTATTTCTTGAACTTTCTGGTAGTTCCTGGAGATGAACATTTAGTCAGGGAGCACCACAAGCTTTGCCTTGGCTTTAGGTGGCTAACACCCTGATCCTCATTAGAACAACTTTCTTAGAATCCATGTTATAATTGTCAAACCAATTTTTTTTCTCTATTTCAGAAATTAGATTCCCTTTTCTTAAGTGAACTTGCTCATTCCTGACACATTTATTATCCCTGTTGCTGTAAGAAATGTGTTTCTCCTTTGTTCAAAATCACACACATACTGTTTTCTAAACATGCCTACTCTCCGTTTAATACTTCAGAGTCACCCTTCTCTTAAGGATTCAGCCTCCCCCAAAGTCAAGTCCTCATTTTATCCCTTTTTCATCTCCTAGCAGGGATGTGTGTTTACATTATAACTACCTATAATAATATTTTATTGATTCTATCCCAATTGATATGGGATCATTTCCCAATCCACACACTTGAAAAAACATAGATTTCTGGGGTAGATCTCTGAAAACACTGAATTCTACATATATGCAAACCTCTTAACAATAACAAGGGAAAATATAGACCCAAATGGCAGATGTAGGACCAGAGCTTTTGAGTTCCAAAGTTCAACCATAAGAAATCTCAGCCAGGAAATATTTTCCCCTTTAATTCTCTTGGATGCTTCTTTTAAAGACACCAGATTTAATACCAGCATTCTGATCCATTCAGGCACTTTAGAAAGGTTATAACCTGTACAGATTAGAGCTTTTATGGAACGGTGTATGTTTTATAACTATTGGCTTCAATTTGGATTACTCAGCACTTACCTGCTTTTTGGAATAGATCTACAAGGTAACAGTCTCTTCTTCACTTCATTTATTTATAACATTCACCTAATAGTGACCTTTTCAAGGCAGCCTTCTACCCATAAGAATTTCCAAGTAATGGACCTTACATTCTGCTACTGGATTACAGTCACATTTACCCAGGAAACATATTTCAAATGTAATGTGTTCAAGTAAACCAAGTTCAAGTGTGTTTTGCTATTTCAAATGTTGATCTAAATTATATCCCCTCACTAATGAGTTCAACAGTGTTCTTGGAGCACATTGAATCTAAACAGACCTTAGGAATCATGTAACCCAGTAATTCTCAGTGTGATGCCTGGGTTTCACTAGGAGCTTGCTAGAAATTCAAATGTTGGGGCCTGGCCCCAGAGCTACTATATCAGGGACTTTGAAGGTAGGACCCAGGCAGCATGTGCTTTAACTAGTCCTCCAGATGATTCTGCTACACACCCAGTGATGTAACTTACTCTTTTTACAGTTGAGAAACTGAAGCCCAGAGTAATAAAATGGACTGCTGAAAGACATAGAACTACCTAGTGATAATAACAAACTGAGAACAAACTCTAGTACTCTTTCAATTGTTCTGTATTGACAGCGAGATTGCTCTCAGTACCTATGCAGGGGTGAAATCCTCTCATTTTTACCAGCTAGTGCCAAATGCCTCCTTGGTGGTCACATTTTGAGCCCACATCAGTGTTCTTCTTACTTCAATCGGAATGCCGTGAGCCTCCATGTTTGTTTTCTCCCTCAGCTTCACTTTCCTTGCGTGGATATTTAGTTGAGCATCTAACTATGTAAATTCAGCCACTTATTAAAAAAACTCCAGGTCTTCCTTTGCATAGGTGCTTTGTGGTTTGTTTTTTTCCTGTTTTGTGTCACCACATGGTCTCCTTCTGAATCTGAACTTGCACAAGCACCAAGAAAACCTTGGCGAAATCCTTTCTATTTTTGCCAGAAAAGTCAAGCTAAATGCAATTCCATCTCCTAAAGTCGATTTACAGAAGGTGTCTTTGAAACAGCCTATGAAATTGTGAGCAAATGAAGTTTCATCTTGCTGTTAACGAGGTTGCCTTGCCAAACCTGTCAGCACTAGAGCTGACCCTTTTGTGTTATATTGTCTGCTCCAGCTGGTGCTATTGGCTGTTAATCAGAAGTGTTTATACTTTTTCATTCTCACTTGATTTCCACCAGCCTGCTTGGCTTGGTATTCAGAGTTAGTTCATTACAGAGAATATTGTTGCAGCCCTGTCTTGACATTTTACTGTCAACCGGCAGTGATGGGTCAATATTGCTTCTACTACTCTTCACAAAGTAGAAAATATGCGATCACACCAATTAGGTGGTTTAAGCATTATTCTTTTCTGTCCAGCCTTCCTTTTAGCTGCCAAAACTGTTCTAGAATTGAAAGGGAAGAAAAGGAGTTATTAGAGACCAAATCTTGGCTTAGGGTGCTAAGAAGATTAGCCTAGTGAAATATGAAAATCTGTAGGAGGGCAAAGATCAAAGTCAAGAACCCAGGGAACCCAGGCACCCTTTTCCACTCTGCACACTGGCGGCAAATGGAATAATCAGTCCTTTGAAAGCAGTTTGCAGGGACTCAAGGCATATTATCAGTAGTGATTTTGAAGTGGAACATTGAGCAAAATGCTCTAGTCTTCCCAATATTCTCTTCCCTGTTTCATGGTAGTGGGCTTAACTGAAGGGCTGGGGAATAATGTAGATATTCCAGAGTTCCTACAATTGTTTCTAATAGCACTGAACTACCTGGGTGTCCTTCCATTTATCTGTTTAACTCCTCATCATTCTTTTATTCATTTCTTTTTAATCCTGCCGTTTGACATCTGCCTTGTTAGCTACGTTTTAAGCAGCATGACACTGGTAAATGCACACGTTTTGGAGTTGGTGAAAGTTCTGCATCCAGTGAAAAACTGGGTTTGCATGCTAATTTAGTCACTTTCATTAGATTATGTGATTTTTGAGTGAGATATTAAACTTCTCTGAGCCTATTTATATCTCTAAATTTGGAGTAAAAAACAAAAGTAATAACATCTAGTTTGATTTACTTTATTTTTGTTATTACTATGTATTATGCTAACTGCTTAGGTTAAGCATAAATAAAAGAATGAAAGAGGGCTAAGGAAGCAGAGGAAAGGACCACATACTTCCACTGAAGCACCCCATTATGGCTTCCTCATGGAAATGAGGTTGGAGTTGAGTTTTGAGAATGAGTTAGCTAAGTAAATGTGTTAGGGAAGCCATTCCCAGCAGAAGCCAGAGTCCAAGAATTGTGTGGAGCCCCAGGGATGCTCAGCCCAAGATGTGAACACAGAACTGTAAACAGCTAATTCTAGGAGAGTAGAATGGGTAGTGGGCAGTGAGTAGGAGCCCAAGATAAGCCTTGGCAGCCAGCTCCTGGCCTCTGGTGGATACAGTAGAACTAAGACTCTAATCTCCTGTAATATGTAGCCCAGGTAGCAATTTAAATACGGAGTTTCATACTCAAATTCACATTCATATTTGACTATGAAATTTGAGTCTGGATTGAACAGTTGGGTAACACAGTGGTTGGTGTTTTAGAAGGGACCAGAGCCAGTGTGTTAGAAATGTAGTAACTACAGGAATGTTGTGGGTGGTACGTAACATAGCAATGTAATTCTTTATGAACCACGGGTGAGCAACCTTTTTCTCTGAAGAGCCAGACAGTAAATATTTCTAGTTTTGTGGGCCGTATGGTCTCTATCACAACTACTCAGCTCTGCTGTTGTAGCGTGAAAGCAGCCATAGACAATATGAAAGTAAGTGTGGCCGTCTTCCAATAATCCAAATTTGAATTTCTCAAATTTTCACATGTCGAGAAATACTATCCTTCTTATGATGTTTTTGTTTCAAATATTTAAAAATACAAACAACGTTCTTAGCTCACAGCCCATATGACAATGAACAGCAACTATATTTGGCTTTTGTGCTGTGCATCTCTGCCCCTCCCTACCCTACGTGATTGTTCTGTTTTTCCCTATTTTCTTCGGTAACCATGCTATTCTCTTTTCTTGCTACTTGAACCCCAGCTTTTGAATGATTTAATGGAGTTATATTTTTCAATCTTTTTTTTATGAGTTTTGCTTTTTATTCTGCTTTTTTGATGAAATCTTTGTCTTTCTTATGGTTATTAAACTATTTTCCTATAGCTTATTTTTAACTTGAAGCTTCAAAATTTTGTTTTTCACGTTTAGGCTTTCAGTCAACCTGGAATAGAGTTTTGAATACAGGGTGAAGTTTAAATCTGATTTTCCTTTTTCTCCCTACATTAATAACCAGCTTTATTGAAAGGACCATCTTTTCCCCACTGTTCTACAATCCTACTTCTGTCCTATGTCACATTTGATAAACACAGGAGCCTGGTTATGGATGATTTTCCTCTTGTATCAATCATTTGCATATTCTTTTGCTAAAACCATGCTTTCTAAGTTAGTAGCTTTCTAAGTTAGTATAGCTTTATTATAAATCTTAATAACTAGGAGAGTAAATATTCCAAACTATTTTTTCAAAGAAATTTTTATGTGTGTGCCTATTTAACTTTATCTTTTTGTTTTTATTGGCATGCTAAAATCATCTCATCAACTTGACACTAAAACACTCAGAATAGAATTATTTTTTCATTAATAGGTCAATTTGGACCTATTGGTCCAATTTGGAGACAGCTAACATCTTTACAATATTGAGTCTTCTCACAGGTGACCACTGTGTGCATTATTTCATTTCTAGGGCCTTTTTTTCTTTTTTTAAAAAAAGTTTACTTGTTTATTTTGAGAGAGAGCATGAACTTGAGCCCAGGAAGGGTAGAGAGTGGGAAAGAATGAATCCAAAGCAGGCTTCACCTTGTAGGCGAGCTCTATGTAGGGCTCAAACCTACAGAATCATGAGATCATGACAAGCCACAATCCTAGTCCTGAAGCTTAACCAGCTGATTCACCCAGGCACTGCTTTTTTTGGGTCTTTTAAATCACTTTTAATAAAGCTTTATAATTTTCTTCATAAAGATCTTGCACATTGTTGGTTATGGTTATTTTTTTCTAACTAGGTAACCTGCTTTTTAGTTTTATTTTAGCTTATAAACAGTCTTTGAATTTCAATGTGTTAAAAATTCTTACCCCCAGTGAGTAAATTTGATCTTTGGATATAACCAAAGCTGCAAAGCGCCAAACTTATAAAACAAGAGATCCCATTTTGTTTGCAATTAAGGTGGTGTGGTTTTTTCAGAAAGAGAAGTTCTTCATGTGGATAATAAAAATTCTTCTGAGTAGAATTTCAAAAAGAAAGCCCAGAAGTGTCATGATAAGTTGGCAGTTATTTACCTAAGGTGTTGTTTTCTATGGGGGGACATCTTACCTCACTATATTAATTCCATAATTTTTTAAAGAAACAGACTATCACTCTGTCTATATTATTGAATGCTTTTTTTGCATACCTACATAAATCTCTTACTATCCATCTGTGTTTGTCATTAATTTCTCATTATATCGTAGACTCAAATTTGTGACATTTATGTATTTTGACCTAACTTTGTCGTTGACCACTTTCTTTGTCCTATGGAGAAGTGCTTATAGATTATCTTTCTTACCTGCCATTGCAAACATCTCATCTCCTGTTAACTTGTTCCCTTAGGCTGTCAGTATCCAAGTTAATTCAGTTTCCCTCAGTGTGTCTTGACTTCTTCTGAAGTGTCTACTGCCAAATTGAAGGAGTTTGTCATTTCATCTTTTTCCTTCCTCTTGATGTCACATATATGTGAACTTTCCTCCTTTAAATGGTTGGCAGCTTCCGAGGTTTACAGTTAGTACGAAGAGCTCCCCAAAATGCCATGATGGTTTAGGTAAACTGCTCTTATATACTATCCGTTCACATTTTAAAACTGTGGCATAAATGCTTGTGTTCTTAGATCTTTTTGCATTACAGTATTATTATAAATTTGAGTATCTTGTTCTGGTCCATAGTTTGCTTACTTCTTATGCAAAATTAACTCTAAATCCTCTATATCCTACAGTCAGATAAATACTTACTAAGTCTTGAAATAGTCAATCAATACATTTCTCTTTAACTTCCACACTCTTTCCAACTTTTCTGATAAAAAAGCAATGACTTTATGACTTCTCTCATGCACTAAACACTTGCTCTTCAATGAATTTCCCTTAGTTTGGATCAATGTTCATCAGTGCAATTTTACAAAGAAATTAAAAGTGAAAGGGTTTCACATCTTAGATGCAAAAATATGCACATGTGAATCTACCTAACATATATTTCGTTCTCAAAATGAAAACATTCTTATACTTTTGACCCTAAAGGGAGGTCTAATTCTGATGGACACAGTGTGTTAATTTGAATATATAATAATTTGCTGATAGTCTTTTTTGGTACCAGAATGCTTTTGTAGATATTGTGGATAAAATAGAAAACTCTGATTTTTTTCAGAGTATAAGGCATTTTTGTAAATGTATATTTCTATGCAGTTTATATTGTTAATCACACAGGGTCTTCAACCTTACTTTTTTACCATTGTTAATTTTCTCAAATGTCTATATCTGCTTTCCCATACCAGCAAAGTATAATTTTGTCAAAATGGAAGTAGAGGATTCAATTTGCAAAATATTTCATTTAAGTGCTCATTTTTCCTCTTCAACATTATGCCTACAATTTGAGTCACTGCCGTAAAGGAATCAGTGACAACTGGTAGAGTGTACACATTCTACCTGCCAAGAGTAACTCATAAATTAAATAAAGTGTGTGTATAATACAATTTAAACTCTTTCTTTAAGTACATGTCTTCATTAAAATAATGTATGTTCAAGAATGAGTCACCTTTTCATATTAACACTCTGGTGCAAATACAAAGAGATGAACATTGTTTGCAATTAAAAAGTCTTTAATAAATAAAATTTTATACAAGTTATTTACTATTTATCCACTGTTTATCATGATTGGGCTTATTTTGACTGTCTGCACTTGACAAAGGAGTGCCTCCTTTCCACAAGCCTTGCATCTGTTTCTTTAGGATTGCTTTGCATAATTAAGAGGTGTGGCTTGTTGTCAAAGTTAACATGAAATATTATCTAAATTTGACATAAACCTTGCTGCCTGACATAATCCATATTATGCCGGAGAGGCAAGTTTTTCATACTTATTGATCAGTATGTATGAAAAGTCATACATTTACACTGAGAAGAGAAGATTGTTGAGTGGATCTTTTAGTTAAATCAAAGTCAGTTCTTTTCAACCTGTAGCCCACAAATCACTGCTTTAAAGTCACCTGAGGAGAACTTTTAAAGTGTAATTTCCAAGGACTAACTCCAGTCCTCCAAAATCAGAATCTCTAGACATAGAGACTGGAATGTCCATATTTAAGTGAGATTACTGTTGGTAAGCCATTTCATGCTAAAATTTGAGATGTCTAATTGGAAAAAACAAAACAAACAAAAAACCTTTTATAATTTAGTGGCTCTAGTCCAAATTTTAGCCTAGAATTGGGACCTTGAGCCTCTCATTTATCTAGCTTAGGGCCTCTGTTTTCTTATCCATTGGATCAAGAAGTGAGAGTATGGCCCTAAATCCCTCTCAGCTCTGAAATTCTGTGAACATGGCATTTTGAAAGTTAGTAAAGAAAAAAAGGATAGGAAAACTATGGAGATGGAAAAACTAGAAACATAGACTACAGATTTCATAAAAGCCATAGAGAAAAAAAGAAAATAAAAAATAGTTTTACTTAAAAGTTGTTTCTTCATATTATTTTTTAACAACCATGCAAATTTTTGAGAAACCCTGAACAGATAGTCAAGTTAACACACACACGCACACAGGCTACAGTTTCTTCTAACTTAAATCATAAATTGTTAAACCAAACTTTATACCACAAAAACAAACTGCAAACCATATCTAAAGTTAGAAAAGTAAAACAGAAGGAAGCAATACCACAAATACCAGACTTCATGAGATTTTTTAAAATTAAATAAAGAGCACAGACTCTAAAAAGGTGGAAATTAAGCATTTTCAAGGGTATCTCACATAAAATAATATAAGCTTTTCCTTAATTTACAAACATTATTCAAGTCTTCATTTTTACTTTCATTTTATATATATTTATTAAGAAATTTATAACTGTGTTTTCTTCTGAGTTTTTATCTTTGACCAAAATTTATATTAAGGCCTATCTTTCATTATCAATAATTGTTGAGTTTATAGTAGCACTTCTACTTATATTTAGCTCTTCTACTTTTATAGTGGGAAGCAGAGGAGAAGTGTTTGGGGCTAGATGGGGTAAGCCATTCAATAGCATTGCCCATGTTAAGATCACTGTTAATTTTTTGCTTTGTTACATTTTATCTTTGTGCATTTCATTAGTCTTATGTTTTGTTCCACGTGATCATAATATAAAGTATCTCCTCAACTGTGTTCTGTACTTTTCAAGGCCAGAGGTTTGTGTTCCCTATTTAAGTACCTCAAGGGGATTAGCCCAAAGTAGGCATTTAATAAATATTTAATATAATTTAATAAACACTGTCATATGTTTTAGGCAGAATAGTTTAAGAACAAAAAGTAGAATTTGAGGCATTAATCTCCTATAACACGGTCACTGCCTTGTCATATAATGTGACATGAAACTCATTTCCTTATCTATAAAATGGGGAAAATACTAAAATTTACTGTATTAGCTTTGTTGAGACAGAAACATGAATATGCATGTGTTAGCACATTGTAAACAATTAAACACTAGGTTAGAACAAAATAGCCACCATTCTTACCATAATATTCCTAATATTCTAGAAGAAAAGTAGGCTAAGTGACAGGTTTGCAAAAGGCAGAGGAAGTTATTCTCCCACTGTTATATGACATTTCTTTTAAAGTGGTACAACTAAACCAGAAAAGAGACAGCAATTACAACTAATAAGCTATTGCATTCAATTTGTTAGGCTTTCATGACTGCTTCTACAGTTGCTAAGATTAACTTGCCATTTGTTCTGATATTATTGCAGCACCAAGCAGCAGAAAAAGATGTGGCACTTTAGAAGAAATGTACAACTCCAGGAAATATAGTCTAATGAGAGCCCCTGCTCAATATGGAAGAAAGAACACAGAGTGTGACAAATTTACAATTATGTGTGGACAATAGCATTCAGCAATATATCAGTGTTCTGATTGAGATACTAAATGGACAGTGGCACACCTTGTCTGATTGTAGTGGATGGTGCTGCTGTCTCTACAATAGTTCCTTTACTGTTCTGTACTTAATGGCTTGACTAGGCGTATCAGGGTGAATGTTAAGAATGAGTAAGGGCATCACTGATTAAGGAAAAACCAGAATAGTTGCATATTAATTCAGCACTCAATCCACATTTGCTTCCTTCTGAAACCCAATCACTTAATCTCATGCAACCTGACAGGGGTTATAGTTGGAGCTAGATGCATAGTGGTACTCTCAATTAAAGAAATTGAAAAAAATGTTATAGCTTATGTCATTCAGATCAGTTATAGTTTAATACTACTATATTTCACCTAAACTAATGAAAGGATTCCAGGAAATATTTTAATATTGCTTCTCATGGATGTGTCCTGCAAATTTTCTTTTACTTGATTACTTTATTTTCAGGAAACAGTTATTATAAATCCCTCAGTGGTCAAATCAGTGTAATATTCTCATCAAGTTCTTTGGCAGAGAAGAGAGTGTGTGTGTGTGTGTGTGTGTGTGTGTGTGTGCACGCGTGCATGGGTGCGTACATGTGTGTGCATGCATACACATCAACCCAGATTTGGCCCAGAGCCAAATTCCTAACTAAATTCCTAACTAAATTCAACGCTATTCATAACTTTAAGAGGGCAGGGAAGCACCATCATCTGAAGAGACATAGATGTTTGTGGAATGTGTTCGGGCCTATAATTGTCTGCTCTTAGTGATTTAAATGTGTATCATTTGATAAGTCTCTAATTCACTGATAACGTTTTTTAAAATGTGTATATTATTTCTCACTCGGGATTCATTTGTTTGCCATGGAGTCCAGATATATTGACACTGGATGTCAAGCATGAATGTTATTACCTCTTATATCATCATTTGCAATCGGCCCATCATTTCTAAGTGATGGATGGATTATCGCTTAAAGAAATGAGAAACAATAGAATCTCTTCTACAAAAATTGATATTTAAAGGTAAAATTAGAAAGTAGTTAATCATATGATAAGTTAACCATATTATGACATATGTTTACCATGTGAAGTTGTTATTTATGGGGAATGGGGGAAAATGTTTCAAACTTTGGAAATTTGGAATCTATGAAATCAGCTGAAGTACTTAAATTTGTAGATAACTTGTTTCTAAGATGTTAAAACACTTCATCAGTAAATCAATGCATTTTTACTAATGCAACATCCAAAATATCTGGAAACAGTGAAAAGGCATTTAATGTCATAAAGATCAATGTTGTAATCCTAACTTGTATAGGCTAGACATTATATCTAAAGAAACAAACAAACAAAACCTTATAAAACCAAAACCCATAAAACTTGAGTGACAACACAATGCAAGTATATTTCTTGATCACATAAACTCCAATATAAATTCCACTTGGCAATGGATGAGTCTCTTCCATTCAGTCACTCAATGTATATAGTATCTCCAACTTCTAGAAGATTCTGTCACTGCAACACAAAATGTTCAAGGTCACCCTAGATGTCGCTTTCCAGTAGAATGACAAGGGAGATGAGAAAGCAGAATATCATGTGGGTGATTTTGATGAGCCAGGCCTGGAGGTGACCCACTATAAGTTTCCAAGAACTTGAAGAAATTGCCATTGTCATCTTCAAGCAAGACTGGAAAATGTAGTCTAGCTGTGTGTCCAGGAGGAAAAGGAAATGTATTGTGCTGAGCACAAACCAATTGTCACCACATAGTTCTACCATTTACTATCTGTGTGGATTTGAGCAAATTGCTTAAACTCTCAGATCAGGTGTCTAGTCCATAAAAAATAATAATAATAAAATAAATCATGATACTTACCTTGTTGGGTTGTATACACTTTACAGGAGTGATCCATTTAAAGACCAAATGCAGTGCCTGGCACAAAGTAGATGTTTTTAAAAAGATATTCTATGACAAAGAAAATACACACATATATCATGATTCTTAATGATTTGACACTCTAGTTGAACAGATGCAAATCATAAGATGGGAAGATGAATGTGGGTGTATTTTAGGGCTGCCAAAATATTTCACACTGGATAGAGATCAGTGTTAACTAGGATTCTGTCAAGAAGGGTTTCATCGAAGAGTTAAGATTTAAGTCAGGCCCTGATGGAGGGTAGGATTCAGATGGAGGATTTGAGTAGTTTGTAATTGATATAGATTATTAAGGGGGGGGGTATCTAGTTTGTCTCTTTATGCTAGAATCTTTTTACCATTAATGTGGTATTTTTGGAATATATTATCAGGGTAGGGTATGGGGAATAGCAAATTAAATAAGAATATTGAATTAACACAGGTCAATGGAAATGTTTGAAAAGCAAATTTGTGGCCAACCTGTGATAAAGCTATTATTTATACCTTCCTTCTTTTCCTTTTCCTTTTTTTTTAAGTTTATATATTTATTTTGAGAGGGAGGGAGAAAGGGAGAGAGAGAAACAGACTGATAGACAAAGCATGAACAGGGAAGCGGCAGAGAGAGAGGGAGAGAGAGAATCCCAAGCAGCCTCCTCGTTGTCAGTGCAGAACCCGACACAGGACTCAAATTCACAAACTGTGAGATCACGACCTGAGCCGAAATCAAGAGTTGGACACTTAACCGACTGAGTCACCCAGGTGTCCCATGTAAGCTCCTTCTGTTTCAACCCTTTTTCTTCCTTTTCAACCCTTTTGAAACTTCTGGGAACTGGGGAAATGAAGGAGAGAATGGACATTTGTATGAATCTATAAATTTGCATGCATGTTGAAATGCTAAAGATGATTTCTGCTGTATTTATCAGGATGGTCTAGGTTATACCGTAGTAATACATAAACACCACATCTCAGTAGCTTAACACAGCCAAGACAGTGTGTCTGCTATGCATGAGCAGGAACTATCTCCAAGTCATTGCTCACAGATTCAAGCTAACACAGGCTCTAGGACTTGTGATGTTGTCATCTCAACACAGGAACTCTGTGACCACTGTGGCAGGAAAAGAGAACATTGCTGTGAACCGACTCAGAATGGAAGTGGCAGACACCACTTCCACTCAGAGCCCACTGGTCAGGACTTGCCACATGGACCCCATCTGTGAAGGTCGAGGATGTCTCTTCTTGTGCTCAGAATACCACAAGATGTCTAAATCAAATGTGCACTTGAAGTCCCTATAGCAGGAATCCTACCACGTAAAGACTGCATCTCCAAGATCTAATTTGGCAAAGCAAGGAGGAATGACCAGTGTTAAAATAAGTGTGTCCTTTACTTTTTGATAATAAAATCTTCACTACCTACTCTGCCAGTGTAGGCTGAAATCTGAATCAGACAAATCCTTAGGGCAAGAGGGTGTCCTTTTCAGTGTCTTCTCTGAAGGAAGTTGTTCATACTTCATCTCACTTAGACTTTTTATTTCTTTGATTTTAATGAAATTACTTACATGGACCCTGCACTTTGCCTAGCATCATAGGGAATACAAAGAAACTATAAAATTAGCCATCTCCTCTCTTAATTTTATATTATAGCTGAAAGAGGATTTGTACTCTATAACCAGTTATCACTTCAATGTGAAATAATGTGTAAAAATTATGTAAAAATGTTGAAAACAAAACAAAACAAAACATTAGATTTCCAGGTATCAGGAGAGGCATTTCCAGGAGGAGACATAACTTAAGTCGGGCCTTGAAATTGGATGAGCATTGGGGGAAGATTGATGGTATTTTAAAATGAGGGAAGCAATGTGTATTGTAGCATAAATACAGGGATGGTTATGACATGCTCCATTGAGGAGCCTATTTAGAGCCTTCAGGTCCTACATTCAAGGATATGTTTTCCTATATTTTGAGGAGAACCTCTTTATAGGAAAGTGACTTTTCTACTTTTCTGATAGTCTATCTCATGACCATCTTTCTTCTCTCTGTCCCACACCCCCATCCTCTTCCCTCTAAACTTTTCAATCTGTATCGTACTGTTTACAATCCTCTTCACTAAATCAGGGGTCATGATAGGTAATAGTCTGTTGTGAGTAGTGGGAGCTCTACCTCACAAATATTAAGAACATCTTGCGTGTGCAAAGCAAGAGAATTTGGAGGTGAATATAGCACAGACCTTATTTTGAGCTCTCTATAGTCAGGAGGGTACCTATGACTGTAAATAGCAATTCCAGAAGAGAGATCAAAGCAGAGAGGGAGATGGGTTCATTGAAGGCTTGGCTTTCCCAAGGGGGACAGAAAGACCTCATGGAGAAGATGATCTTTGAACTGAATTCTAAAGAAAAAGGAAGACTTAGCCACTCAAAGAGAAAAGTAGAACTCTGAGCATAAAAGACTATGTGAATAAAGACATAAGGGCATGAATCTACTCTTGAAATCATTGTTGCACTATATGCTAACTAACTTCGATGTAAATTTTATAAAATTAATTTAAAAAGATATAGGGGTATGCAAGACATCTCTGCAAGTTAACCAATCAGTGATTTGCTTTATTAGTGGGTAAATAAGAATCAGGTAGGGGAAGTAGTTAGGAACCATTATTCAAAAGTATTAAGTGCCAACTTACTGAACTTAAGTTTAATAGAGGAGAAAGGTGCATTTTGGGGGCACGTATATCCTTAAACTCTGTACTCATGAACAATCATAGATAAAATTAAATTATTTTTTATAGTTTATTTTTTGAGAGAGAGCATGAGTGAGGGAGGGGCAGAGAGAAAGGGAGAGAGGAAATCCCAAGCAGTCTCCATGCCATCAGCACAAAGCCCAATGTGGCGGACTCAGTCTCACTGTGAGATCATGACACAACATGACAATCAAGAGTTGGAAACTTAACTGACTGAGCCACCCAAGCACCCCAAACTTAAATTCTTGTTTTTTTTTTAAATTTTAAATGTTTATTTATTTTTGAGAGAGAGAGAGAGAGAGAGACACAGAGGGAGAGTGGGGGAGGATCAGAGAGAAAGAGGGAGACACAGAATCTGAAGCAGGCTCCAGGCTCTGAGCTGTCAGCACAGAGCCGGATGTGGGGCTCAAACTCACGGACTGCACGATTATGACCTGAAGTCGGACACTTAACTGCCTAAGCCACCCAGGTGCCGCCCCCAAACTTAAATTCTTGAATCTTTCTTAGGAGAAGGCAATTTCTAAAACTGATAGCATGATATATGTAAAAATTAAACTCTGATTTGTGTCACCTCTGTCCTGAAATGGATCTACAACTCACATAACTTCATTACATCAAATCCCACCACCAGGCAATTGTTCAGGTTTTCTCTGAATATGAATTTCTGAGAGTTAAGTAAGGCCCACAGATTCCAGTGAGTGCTTGAAGCATGCATATCAGACTGAGAGTCAATGCTACATATTTAAATAAAATATGAATCCAGGCTCGTGCAGATTGAGACATATTACTTGCAAATGTAAATAAATATAAAGGTGTGTTTTTCTGTTTCTTGACAGGAAGGAATATTTGATTCATATGTTTAATATGCTTTGCCTCTTTTGCAGGGGTACAAACTCAGGGAATACAATTCATCATACAGGGGAAATTCAGAAACAAGTTTCTTAGAAATAGGAACTACAGATCGGAGGGCAAAAGGAAAAGACATGGAATAGGATTTATCCAAGGGGGAAATTTAGCTGTGTAGATAATTTTATGTATGTTAGCGGGTTTGGAGGAATGTTGGAGACTAAGGAGGGAAGAGGTCTTGATCTTACTTCAATGTGGCATCTGATTTTCTGTTTGGCTTAAGTAAGCCCCTCATTCCATTTGTAACTCAGGTTTATTAAACATCCTCAGGTTGGGCTATGATATTTAATTGGGTCTAGGTCAGGAAGCTCATTTGATGAAGTCTAGGGTTAACAGGGCCAGAATACTTTTTCCTGGTCCCAGAAAGACCAATTTTCACTGATATTTTATTGTAGTTTTCTGGGTATCCTATTTTAAACATTCCTCTCTGTTGTTGCCCCAAATACAACTTTGCTCTAGAATTTGCACTGTATGATGTGCCATGGAGTTCTAATGATTTCTTATATCTGGAAGGGGACCTGAAAAAAAAAATTGTCAAATTGTCTGTTCTGAATTTTGCTTGGGAAAACAAAGGACAAAAATACTAGAGAATGTAGATGACTCAAATGAACTAAAATCTCTTTCAAAAATAGAATCTATAGAACAAGAGTCATAGTCACTGTATGCTTGTAGCATTATCGTTATATAAATTAAAGGTAAAATCATCTGGTCTAGGTTTTTAAAGGATTTTTACCGTAAGGAAGACAAAATGGGAAATGTATTGTTCCTTAAGGAAGGTGTTCACAAATGTGAGGCACTTGGGTGGCTCAGTCGGTTAAGTATATGACTTCTGATCTGGTCATGATCTCAGGGCTCATGGGTTTGAGCCCCATGTTGAGGTCTGTGCTGACAGTTCAGAGCCTGGAGCCTGCTTCATATTCTGTTGTCTCCATCTCTCTCTGCCCATCTCCCACTCGTGCTTTCTCTCTCTCAAAAATAAATAAAAACATTTACAGAAATTAACAAGAAAGTGTTCACAAATATTTGTTTTCATTACTTTTAAAATATTGTATATTATCTGTGAGGAAATTTAGTATATACCTGCTAAAACTGACCATAGAACTATAGGCCTGGAAAGGTATTAAGTCACAGTTCAAATTCTTTATTTTATTTGAAAGAACTAGATTCAAGCCTAGTGATTCCAAGGATAGAAACACTTCTTTCTATGAAGAATTCCACAATACAGTAATAATTGAAATTAACATGAACTTTTCTGCACTAGGGACTGGGCACCTTTTTCTCAAAGGGTCAGATAGGAAGTATTTTAGGCCTTGTCAACCAACCAGTGTTGGTGACAATTACTCTGCTACTGCAGCATGTAAACAGCCAGACAATATACAAAGGAATGGATGTGACTGTGTTTCAATAAGATCTTATTTGTAAGCCCTGAAATTTGGGTTTCATCAAATTCTTTATATGTTACAAAATCCAAAACCCTTTAAAAATCCAAATCCCATTCTTTGCTCATGGGCTATACAAAAGCAGGTGGTAAGCTAGATTTTGCACATAGACTGCAATTTATTGACCTGAATTTACACTGTCAAATAGTTGGCTTTCTTTTTTTTTAATCTTTTTTTGGTTTGTTTCAAGCATTGTCCCCTTTTGACAGAGATTTTGGGATGTTTGTTGTTAAAATGATTCAAATAAATATCAGTGAAATGTTCTAAGTATGCTTAATAGATGGTGTTATTTTTTTGTTTTAATCCTTTTGTTTATTCCACTTATAACACTCCAATGCCTTCCTCCTGACAGCCACATCTAGAATCAGCCACTGTGAAGTTCTGTTGGTTTCATCTCACAGTCATCTTCTAGGCATGAGCTTCTGCTTGTAACTGGAATGGAATTTCCTGCTTGCCATCTTTTTCCAGAACAGTTAGGAGGTCTTCAGGCCCCACTAGATTCTCATACCTCTTTGAAATCTTCATAGCCATTCTCAAGCATACTGATAGTGACAACACAGAGTCTAATATCTAATACTTACCTACTGTCACACATATTTTTCAGTTCTCTCTAGGAAAATCCATCCCTTTATTCAGCCATCCCTTGATACAAAGCATGTGTCTGAGCATACAGTGGCAGGTAATAACACATCCAGATTGGCTAAAATAGAGAGATTGCCCTTTTTCAAAACTTCCAGCTAAACCCTTTGTTAGTTTATGTTGGGTGTCTTCTCTTCACTTTTTTTCTTTTAACGGATTATGGAGAATAGAAGCATGGTATTGAAAAGTGAAAAGAAAATAAATGTTTCAGTTATTCACACTTAGGATTCTAGTTCTGACACTGTGTGGCTTTAGGAAAGCTAACTAAACTCTTTAAACATAAATTTCTCATTTCTAAAATAGGAATAGTGATTTTGACCTTGCAAAGCCATACTGCAGTTGAGGCTAAATTATATGATGTGCTCTATAGAACAGGGCCCATCATAGGGCACCTGGGTGGCTCAGTCGGTTAAGCATCCGACTTCAGCTCAGGTCATGATCTTACGGTTTGTGGGTTCGAGCTCTGTGTCAGGCTCTGTGCTGACAGCTAGCTCAGAGCCTGGACTCTGTTTCAGATTCTGTGTCCCCCTGTCTCTCTGACCCTCCCCTGCTCAAGCTATCTCTCTCTCTCTCAGAAATAAATAAATACATTAAAAAAAATTTTTAGAACAGGGCCCATCAATTATAGCCATTACTAACTTACCTCAATATGTGGTAGCATGGGAATATGAAAAATATGCATGATCATATATGTGATTTGGAAGAAAACTCCAGAGTATGTGGATAATATGTAACAGCAAAGGAGAAAACAAAAAAAAGGTTTTACTTTTCCCCGATAAGATTTAATTTGGGGGACATTCAGCTTCTGCGACTTTAGTGACTCTCAAATTTATGTGATTACTCAGACTTTTACTTTAGATTAATATATCTAAATACTTACTCAGTTTCTTTTCAGATACCTCCTATGAGCCTGGGAAAATTTACATTCATCCTCACTCCAAACCCCCACCTGTGCTAGCATCTTTAGCTCAGTCGGGTGGTACCACCATGAAGTCAACTTTACAGTCCAGAACCTGAAGATCTTTGTTTCTTCTTCTATCTTGCTCCTATCCTCTCCCTGCCAAATACTCAATCATGAATTTCCAGGCAATTTACATCTTAAATAAATTTTTTCTTCTTTGTCTATTGTCATCACCTATCATATATCTGCTCTGTCTACTCGGCAGTTCATTGTCCCCACCATGGCCAATGTGGTTTTGATTTTTTTTTTTTCATTTTTAATAACATTCTGTTACGTCAGTCTCTGTTTAAAACCCTTCACTAGGGGCACCTGGGTGGCTTAGTCGGTTAAGCCTCTGACTTTCGCTTAGGTCATGATCTCGCGGTTTGTGGGTTCGAGCCCCGCGTCGGGCTCTGTGCTGACTGCCAGCTCAGAGCCTGGAGCCTGTTTCAGTCTGTGACTCCCTCTCTCTCTGACCATCCCCTGCTCACGCTGTCTCTCTCTCTCTCTCCTGGAAATAAATAAAAAAAAAAACATAAAAACAAAACAAAACACAAAAACCCTTCACTGGGTTTAATGGCTTTTAGGATGAATACCTTCCTCAGTGTGGCCTAAAAAGTCCCATCAGGATTGGTCCCTGCTGTCTCCCTCACCAAACTCTTTTATCTCATACTCTCCCTTGACCCCTGCCTCTAGGCACACTGGTCTTATTTCATTCCCTGAATGTACCATACTTCCGCTCCAGAGCCTTGACAGCTGTGTCACTTTTGTAATGCATGCCCAGAACTTCCTTAAATGGATTTGACCTTGGGAAATTTCCTTTCCCTTGGAAAATGAACCTCCTTAGTGCCTGTCAGCACCTTAAACACTTTGCTCATGAGATAATCTCTTGTACAGCACCAGACTGGAGTGGTGGCCAGGTCTATTGTGGAGAAACGAGAAAGTCATTCTGCCTGTAGCATAGTATATTGTTTTGGGGTGTTTCCCATCAAATTCCTCAATGTTATTCATTCTCTTGTTCTTGTTGGGGATATAAAAGGTATGAAACAAAAAGGTCCATACTATCAAGTGTGCTGAGTGATAGGAAGCTATTCTTTTCCCTCTACTTCTAGTTTTACATACAGAATGGACTTAATGTCGGCCACCATATTTCTAGGAAGTCTCTTCTGGGAATTGTCAGTAATAAGAATGCTCTGTTTGTATGCTTATTTTTATTATTGTTTTCATGTAGTATACCTCATGGGATGACTCCAACAAAATTATAATGTGTAAAGGAAAGATGTCATTATTGTTGTATAGAAAATAATATTATATTTAAAAACACGTGATGACACCTGTAAGGTATCCTCATGGAGTGGTATCTAGTAAGGCACAGCCTGAGAGCTGGGTCTAATACTTTTCCTCTCAAATCATTGAAACCCCTCATTTTTTCTTTTCTATTTTTCTTGAATATTTTTAAAATCATTAAGCTATATGGTCACATCCCAATAAAGGAAATACTATCAACTCAGAGCAAACACAGAGATACCTATTGGCTCCTACACTGGTCACTTTCTATCCCACCTTGCGAAGCTACTTCATCATCATGTGGCTTCCAGAGCACATGGAAATATCCTCCTAATTAGAACAAAAATGTTGGAAAGTGTGTTTGTGTTTGTGCCAGGAGGTTAATTAAGCTCAGAGCAGATGGATTCCAGATTGTTCCAGAATAGATTATCCAGTACCAACACTTTCCAAATTGGTTCCCCTTGCTTCTCTGCCAGACTTTTGGAATCAGATTGTAAAGTTGTAGCAACCCTTGCTTCTATCGCTGACTGTCAAAATTCCTGTTTGTGGAATAAATTTCCTACATGTTTTTAAAAATATAATTTAATATCAGGGCACCAAGTCAGTGTCTGGCTTCGGCTCAGGTCGTGATCTCACAACTCATGGGTTCGAGCCCCACATTGGGCTCTGTGCTGACAACTCAGAGCCTGGAGCCTGTTTTGGATTCTGTGTCTCCTCCTCTCTTTCGCCCCCTCCCCTGCTCATGTTCTGTCTCTCTCTCAAATATAAATGAAGGTTAAAAAAATAAAAATATACATAATTTAATATTATTCAAATAAAATCATGACTCTCAAATTGTCAGGGGGACAAGCTACACTGAGTATGAATTACTGACATTAACGATCTCTTTTGAAGGTGACCTAGTCACTGTGTGGCCTTTCATCTTGGGCACACCTTTCAAAACAGATGAGTGTCATTCTCCAATGATCTCTGAGTAAGGAGATTGCATAACATCCATCAGCATCCAGCTTTTCTGAAAGTAAAGAAAGGGACACCTAGTAACCTAGTCTTTTCAGTTGCACCTAAAAATAGTGAGCAGTTATTTCTGACAGCATTGACAGCTGTGCCAGCAATTTGTCTAAGATATGCATTTTAACATTTACCTTGAGGATAATACCTCAGCCCTGCATTCCTTTACAGAACTTAAAGTTGTGTCTCCCCCCTTTTTCCCCTTAAATATGTTGGAGAGGCAGGGGGAGATGAAAAAGGAAAATTGGCAAACATTTTCCCTGTCAATAATGAAAACAAGACCAGAAAGACAGTCCCATGGTGAATAAAAATCTTCTATATAAAGCATGTTATATCTGAAAAGTCTCAGATTTCAACAGCATGATGACATAAGTGTTTCTATAATGTATCCTCAGTTGATGGTATCAGGGGAACCTAAGACATCTGAGAAAATAGCAACGTACAAACACACATTGGGGCATGTCGTCTACAGTGGCAAATCAGAGAGTACTATTTGTGGGCAAAGAGCTCGCCCTCCCTTTTTTTTCGCATGATGTCTAACTCAGCACTGAATTAAAAAGAAAGAGAAGGAAATAATTTTTCCTCCGTTCAGCAGAAAATGTCATGGAAATGTCAGAGTTCTTTCTGTATGATCGCATCTCTCTTAAAAGTCGATAGCTGCAAATCATTGAAACACTAACTGTATTCAGAAATATTAATTCTGAGTAAGAGCATCACTTCCAAGAGAGGTGAGCTGGCTGTGAAGCTTTGGGAAGGTGCTTCCAAATAAAGTGTAACCTGAAACCACTGAAATTCCATGACAGATCTTAGGTTCTGATAGACTTATGTCCCTCACTGACAGATTTATGTAACTCTCTTCCTGTTCTGCCCTCAGGTCACATCCTTTGAGGTTTCCATTCATTCCTGTTTCTCTGCCATTTAAACACACTTGTAATTCTCTTTTCAAGACTCAAAGTGGTGGGAATGCCCCCTTGGAAACTGACATTCACACAGAAAACATGTGAAGAATGGGGCATCTTGAGAAGCTGTTTAAGTCTGCTCTCTGACTTTAGGCAGAATGGTCTCATGTCATGCAAATCAGTGTCTACTCATACTTTAAAGATCCCTGTGTCTGCTTTTTGATCTTTTTGTATAACACAGGATCTTATTATGTGAAGCTTACTATCAGAAAGTCTCTCTTCTCTAATGATCCCAAACTGCAATGCCAATTCATACTCCATATGCAACAAGATGATGAATTGGGCTTTTAATTAATTGTCAAGGAAGTTTGAGGCCAATCACAGATGAGTTCCCCCTAGATTATTGAGATTCTGTGAGAAGCCCTTAAACATTAGTGAAAGATAGCAAAAGTGGTCGGGAGAGGGGTAGGAGTGGGCTGGGGAGAAGCTTAGAACTGCATGTAAGAACGCATTTTTTTTTTTAAATAAACACATACACACACAGAGAGATATGTAAAATTTAGATTTATAGAAAAGTTGCAAAGGTACAGCAGAGGATTCCCATATACTCCTCACCGAGATTCTCCCGTTGTTAACATTTTGCATTACCATGATCCCTTTGTCAAAACCAAGAAAGTGACATTGGTATATTACTAAAATTGCAGACTTTATTTGGATTTCACCAGCTTTCTCTTTTTGTTTGGAGATCAAACTGGAGCACCACATTTCATTTCATTTCATTGTCAGATCTTCCAGTCCCTACTGATCTATGACAGTTTCTCATTCTTTCCTTTTTTTTTTTTTTTTTTAGTGACCATACAGACTAATGGCCAAGTATAAGATCTCAGTTTTATTAGACTGCACTGTCATATTTACATACCTGTAAATTAATCATAGTTGTTTATCTAAATGAGATTGTCTTATAATTGAAAATGACCAGAAAAGCACAGGTGGCAGAGATGTCATCAAGAGAAAATTGAAAGAGGTGTGATGCAGTATGTTAGAAGGTAATGTTAGGAGGAAAATGAAGCTTTCTTCTGCAGGTGACTTCCCTGGGTTCAGCCCATTGGATAAGTTAATTCCATTTGTTTTAGAAAGGGGGAAAAATAGCCATCCCAAACATTAGAACTAGATACCGTGGGACATTCAGAAAGAGCTCGTCCCTTAAGAGGTTTATAATCTAGCAGGGGATATAAAACACCTACCATCTAATTCAAAATACAAGCAAGATAAATGTTGAGGCAGTTGAGAAAGTAGTGCTACTTGTCTTTAAAAGGGAGGAAAGAATTTGAAAAGTTAAAGATGATGAGAAAATATTTTAGGTGGAAATTGGCCTAGGGTAGGGTGTGGAATATGATTTGACACATGGGAGTAAGAGTACATTTGGCTTATTTTTGGAGGTAGGAAGGGTGTTGCAGAGTAAGAAACAGAGAGGTGATTTGTAAGAGAGGCCAGAAAAGTAAATTGATTAGATGTTGAAATGAGGGTTCTAAATACCAGTCTGAGCTAATGACTTTTTCCCTTGACAGTGGGTTGGCCCTAAGGGGCTTAGTTTAGGTGGATATCATGGTCAGAAATTGTCTTGGGAGGCAGGTATGGTAGGAGGATAGAGTGTGACTTGGACAAACAAAAAGAGCTGGAGAGGAGACTTAAAAAAAAAAAAATGAAGCCGAGGGAGCCCATTCTTAATAGTCCTCATTTTCTCATTATTGAGGAGATAACATCTGTAGAAGGTGGGAATGGGGTATACTGAATCCGTGTTTAAAAGAATTGCTGTGAGGAACAGGACAGGGGCTTAGTCAGTTTGAAGTTAAACATAAGACTACTAATATACATTGAGAGTCCATTTGAAATAAAGATCCATGACATTTAAGAAACCCAATCAGAGGAGTTTTTGACTGTCAACCTTCTTTTGAGTTGATTATTCCCAAGATGAATCTTGGCTCGCTTTCCCCTGTTTACCTTGAAGACCCCTTATTATAGCTCCTTTGCCCTTAACCCAGTTTCAGAAAAGGCCAAGGAGTGGGGGGCTTGTTTGCTTTTTATTGTCTTGTCTTTGCTTTCCAAGGTTACATCAAAAAAAAAAAAAAGCCATATCTCTACTACTAAGAAATGTGAGTTAATTTTTTTCTAAAAGAATAATAAGAAAAGAATAAATATAAGTAGTGCTTTAGTTTGTCAGTGAAGCATGAAGGAAAGCTTATTTTGCTTACTATGTGAGGCAGTCTCCGATCTAGGATTTAATGGACTTAGTTTTGAAAAGCAGACTGCTAGATCAAGCAACTTCTCATTCATTTGATCTGTTGCTATATAGCCTAAGGCGAGGCTCAAAGGTATGACAAAATACCTAATATGAGAAATCTAATTTTATGACAGTAAATCCATTCAGGGTATTGGACAAAGAATTACAGGGAAATAATTCCAATAACTATGTTAAGTATAAAATTGTATAAATAATTTACATTAGAGATCCCTTAGTCATTAAAGTAGGAGGCTTGTGATTACTACAAATTTGTAAGCTAGTATCATTATTGATCTGATTCCTATTGAAAAGAAAATGCCTCATCACTGCTACTATTCTTTAGAGTAGACAGAGTTATTCACAGAATCATAAAAAAAGGCAGTCGAAGAAAATTTACATACCACTGGGTCCAACATCCTGGTAAATTAATGAAACTTTATATTTTATTTTATTTTATTATTTTATTTTTTTGAATCATGGTCACAGCTTTCATGATTATTCATTAAATGATGCAGAATAAACTATTTGTTATGTATAACCCCTTTCTTGGTTGAAGACTCAATAATAACGTCTTTGTTTATAGCTAAGAAAAATACACCTCTTTAACTTCAACCCATTGGTCCTAAGCAATCTTTTGGATATATACCAATAAATGTAATCATCATCCCAATGCTCCTCATCAAATTTTATTAAAGTGCTTTTATTCATTTACTGGGCCATCTTTGCAAACTACACAATATCATTTACTTCAACCATTTCTCAAACAATATAGCTTTTCTTATTCTCACTATCCTTGTCATCTTCCTTAGGACAATCTTTAATCTCTTGGGTGCCTTATAAGAATTTAATGCTCAGAATTTAATTCCCCAGCTATGTTCTAATATATTTTATTCTCAAGATTGTGTTTTATTAATACCAGCTACTGTTTTAGTTTCTTCTAAGGAAGCTCCTTAGACTTTTAATGAAGATAGAACATTTGGTCAGCAAATTCCCTAGGTAGCTTTCACTTGTCAGAATAGGATTCTCTTGGTTATATTTATCCAATTGATTTTTTTAAACACTAAACATAAGTCTTTACATTTATCTATGCTACACTTCATCTTTTTTATCCATTGTTTTAATCTATTGAGGGAGATTCTTGATAATTTTGTTTGTATAAGTATGTTTGGCAACTTTGTTTGGGATGGATTACTAAATAAAACAGTCCATCCTAGATACGTTAGAGGTATGGGTGCTTGAGTCAGTTGGTTTTGTTTTTTGGCTGTCTACTAATTTGACTGTGTTCCTTCATAAAAAATATCTACATTTAAATACAACTAAGGACAGAGCTCTGCTTCACCCCAGTAGACAATTGCTTCTAGATTTTTATTTAAAAAGCATTTTAGTCCATTTATCTATCTATCTATCTATCTATCTATCTATCTATCTATCTATCTGTCTGTCTATCATCTATCTATTTACTTATTTTACAGTGGTAACATTTGGAGCACATGATGCTTGAAACACTTCACTTGAGTATGAGTGATTCCATTAGCCAATTTTTTTTGGATACAGTAACTCAACTTATTACAAATCAAACTTTACTTTTGTTTCACCAATATAGGCTATAAAGTGAGACATTGTCAAGAACCTTTTAAAAATAAAAATAAAAACTCAAGATTTTCTTTTATAAATTATTATCCTTGCTAAGAATAAGGCATCTGTGTCATGAAAGCCAGCAATGGCACATGGATCAATTTTCTCCACACAAAATCTAAGACTCCTGTCATAGCACTTTCTGATAACTTTTATCTTTGAAAAGGCAACTAACCCCCAGTGGGAACCAGCCTAGACCCTAGTCATAAATTAATGCCAATGACTGGATTACTAATACTCCTATCTACTAGGTTAGAAGAAAAAGATACTAGAAACTAGAATGCTTGGATTAAATGGCTACTTCTCACCACAGTTGTAGGTATAACTAGAAAGGCCAAGGAGTGATCCCTACTCTCAACCTCTTAACATATATGAAGAAACTCTGAACCCCATTGATTTTTGGATTTGCGAATCAGTTAAATGGCTGAGGCAGGTCTGGACTGTCTCCCAGCTCCTGGTCTGATGGTTTTATGGAAAAGCCTTGGGTTTGGAAACTGAATTTACTCTTGCTTTTTGTCTAATTTTGGACAAATTCTGTACTTCTCAAGCACTTACTCTCCTTGTCTATGAAATGTAGGGGTTGCATAATTATGAACAAAGCTTACAAGCCCAGCTTCCTATTTCTTGGGGAAGGGTAAAGAAAGCTATAGTAACTAGAGTTTGACTTGTTGATAGTCTCCATAGAGCTTCAGAGGATAGCTTATAATTACAGGCTCTAGACGCTGGCTCAGTAACTAGCGAATGATAGTCATAGACAATGTCTTGAATATGTTAAAATTAACCCATCTTCAGGGGGTTCTGTGATACCATTGCTGCTTAACAAATGCTCTCCATAAGTCCTATTTAAGGTCATATATAGACAATAGCTAGCATAATTCTGTGAAGAAAACTCCCTTTAAAATTTTTGCTCCTGGGCTGGTTTGATCTTCATTTAAATTTTAATTTTAGGGTTTTGTTTTTTAACATTTTGAATTACTCTTCTGAGTAAACCTGAGCTAACTTAAGGTCACATTACATTTTTTTTGTCCCCTCTTTGCAGTGTGTTCCCTCTGTCTTAAGTAGTAGATAATTTGGGGGGAAAAAAACCTAGATTGCTATGTTATTTGACCTCAATATGTACAAATAGAATTAGTCATCGTTTTCTGTGCTGTGGAAAGTGCTACATAGGAAATGACCTAGTCAAAACGTGTATACAAGCATGGGATTTGCATCAGCCTCTACACTTACAGTAAAAACTTGAATTGTCAGTAACTCGTTCTGTGAGTATTCTGCAATACAAGTAAACATTTCTAATTGATTTTAACTTGATAAGTGAGCAATGGCTTGCAATATAAGTAGTACCTGACACCAAATATCACCGGATCACAACCGAGTCAATGGTTCTTCTCTCTCTCTCTCTCTCTTGCTGTGGGATTGTGGGTGATCATCTCCCATGCTTGGATGTTTGGTCTCAGTCCACAGTGTTTGGCAGAAATCAGTGATTTTTCAGAAATTTGGAAGGTGCCCACAACTGGCACTAGCGTGGTTTTGGTCACTTCAAAGCAGCTATGGACAATCCTTTGGTTTTCCATACAAGAGTAAGCTTAGGAATCTTTGCTTTCTTCTAGGTCATTGGATAGTTTCCTTTTTAAAGCTACAAGTAAAGAAAAAGATTCCATTGAGCCAATAGATAGCAGTGGTTCCATTAGTGATAATGAAAGTCATCCTACATGATAACCCTCCTCTCTCTTGTTTCCCCCACACCAGCCACTTACGTTTTCAAAGGTAAGTGCAGGTTCATTTGTTTATTTTTCTTTATATTTTGTATTTTATTATTTTGTATTATATTATAGTATTGTAATCATTTTCACATGAATATTTTTGGGTTGTGGAACGAATCATCTGAGTTTCCATTATTTCTCATGAGGAAATCCGCTTTGATATACAAGTGCTTTGGGTTAGAAGCATGTTTCTAGAACGAATTATGATCACAAACCAAGGTTTTACTGTATGCTGAAGGCCAATTATTTATTTTAAATTTCAAAGCAGAATTCTCCAAATAAGGTGATGTTCCCAGAACTGTTGGTTTTCTCTCCTGTTTTTCCACCTAGTGCTAGTCAGAAGAAGGCTGGGTGAAGTGCTGGAGAAACAATTACTCTGGATGGAGACTCCCTTGCCACACTTTAGGGTAGCTTTGCTGTGAATGGAATTTATAGAGCATGACTTGTGGCTGCTAAGAGCTACTTCTTCATTTACAGTGTGGACGTTAACTATTGTTTTGTTGTTGTTGTTTTTGTTTTGTTTTGTTTTGTTTAACTTTGGTTAATATGTTTAGATCCTGCTTGGCTCCAAATGCTGAAAATCTAGCAAATGGAATAAATCGATTTTACTCTAACACAATTGTCCTGTAGAAATGGATACTGTGAGATGCTTAGTACACACAGCTGAAATAGCTGCACTGGCAATGAACTTGAGTTTGAAAAGGGGATTAGACCTCTGTTTCTGAAGGCTGCCAAAGGAGGAAGTCTGCAGCAGAGTTGGGGTTTCAGGAGGGCTCATTAGATGAAAATTAAGTGAGGAAGTCATTTCTTTCTCCCCTCCCTTTCTCCACTTATTCAGTGTGCCTTATTCCTTCCTACCCAAAGCTTCCTACCTCACCCTGATGCACTTTCTGTGCTTCAGGGTTTAGCCACGGGCAGAGCAGTTGAGTAATTGCAAAGGGGAGTGCATTTTAGCATGAGGGCAATCATACTGACTGTCTGGTCATCTTGGAGGGAGTAAGGACATTTGCCATTGTGCACACATTTCTGTTTATTACGTCTCTAGGTACTATGTGGCAATTGATTCCCATCTGGACACAATTCAGAGTGTGAACTTGGATGTTTACAGATCTCTCTGCTTTGGACCAGGGTTGTCTTGGAGCTGATAATTATGATACCTGAGGCTTTCTCACACCTTTCTTTTGAGGAGGTACTCATGCTTCATGTCATGTAGCCAGAATTACTTGCATTGCCATAAAGGTGAAAAATAGCTCATCCAGAACAGTACTCAATTCCAAGCTTGCTGGATTTTGACTTAGAGTCAAATGTACTTTATGCAGTGTAATGTGTTTACTGTCTACATTCTGCTATTCTTGGTTAATAATAAAAATCTATTTGTATCCTATGAACACACAGAAGAGAGAGATTAAAAGTAGATTAGGCAGCAAAAAGAAAGAGGTCAGAAGCTAAACACATATGGAATGTAAAATTTGTCTTCAAATACAGATAAGCTGTAATCCAGGATTCAGAATAACACTTCACTTTCTACCACCTTTTTAAGTTACTTCTTTTTTTTTCTTCTTTTACTAAAACCCAAAAATTCTCCACAGGAGTATACAAAGTCTTGATAACATTATTCTATTTAAACACATGTACACAGCAGCTGAAAAGGAGATTTTCTAGAATAGTAACTATTTCTAAAACTTGAGTGTGTATCAAGATCATCTGGAGGGCCTGTTAAAATAGATTTCTTGGCACTACTCTTAAATTTTTTCATTAGGACTTGGTGGGAGTGGTCCCAAGGACTTGATTTTTTAAAAAGATCACAGGTGATTCTTATGCTACTGATCCAGGGTCCAACTGTGAGAATAAGTATTCTCTATTAATAGCATCTCTATTAATAGATTCATATGCCCTGTACTAGCCTTGTGGTCCATTGGGAGGATTAGAAGCCTTCTATTTCCATCATCACCCCTTATTATCACACTTTCTCCACTAGCACACCTCTGATTAGATAACAAAAGGTGATCAGAACAGAACTATTTGTTCACGATTACTCTCACTTTCATTTGTCCAGCATCCTTAGTGAGAGATCCATGGTTAAAATCCACAGGAGATGTAAAGACAATAAATTCATGAAAAAAAAATACAGGGGCCCCAATTTCATCTAAGTTGTCCTACCAGTTGTTTCAACTTCTCTCATCTTTTAACCCAGGGATCTTCAAACTACACCCTGAAAGCTGGCCATTTGTTTTTTTTAAATAAAGTTTTATTGACACACACCCACTCATGCATTTATTTCTCATGCCAGTGGCTACAATGGAAGAGCTGAGTAGTTGCAACTAAAAAAGAAAATGAAAACTTTGTAGGGTTTGGAATTAAGGGGTGAGGAGGAAATACTAGAATATTTTCATCACACTTTTTCTTAGGTACCGATAGTGGGAACTCCAGATAAGAGGGAATCATCAGCAGAACTTGCCTTTCCCTTTAAAATCACATCATTCTTTCATCATAATAAAAAGAACATCAGGAAGTGAATAATGAAAGCAGATGCATTGTCTTCAAAGCTGCACATCTGGGAGAGGTTGGAGTTTGGTGTTTGCATTATCAGGAGATCTTCCTTCCTAATTATTTTGTTTCTGAATGGTGGGGGGCAGAGAGGCACAGGATTATAATTGTCCATTTATTGCTTTCTTTGTTTTATTCTTCTAACGAGCAGCAGACAACCATGTTTTCTTATGTGGTTTAATCTCATTACACAGTTTCTCTGTGACTAAAGCCTTAAGCTAACAGTTCATAACGGGATTACATAGATTGGCTTATTTTCCACAATTTTCTAAACAAGGTTATTCAAGGATGTTTCCTTGCATTGTATTCTTTCCCTTTGTGTTCTTTTTTTTTTTTTTTTCAACATTCAGGTCTTCTTTCAATTCTTACTTCACATTTCTTTCCTTTGCCTCTAACCTTCAGTTTAGAAAAAGCTGTGCATGCTTACTCGCACACTCTCTTGTCTCTGTCTAAGGCAAGATTGCTTTAAAGCTTATCATAATGTCAGCAAGGTTTTGAGCATTAATCAGCAATGCACATGTGTATATTGAATACACAGAGAAAGAGGTTTATGACAAGAAAGCCAAACAAGGCTTCTTTTAAATCTGCTGCTTTCCTCAGATATAGTAGGTTATACGATAGGATTGGCATCCTCTCCCCACCCATGCAATGGATTCAACTTCAAGGGCAAATAATGATTTCTTATGTAATGAAAGGAATTTAACATATCCTCCGACAGTAAATCACACAGATGAGATCCCTCAATAAAGCATTTTTTTCAAAGGCAAGCTATTAACCAAGTGTATCCCATAAATTGAAACAAAATTAAATTAATCACAGTCTTGCATCCTGTAATTAAAATTCCATATATAAATTAATTCAAATAAAAATATCCAAATATAAATTAATTCTCCTCTTCCATTTTTGCACTTACCTTTGATGAAAGTATGAGTAAAACGGTGTCTCAATTTATTACTTAGTTTAGTGTAGAATGGACAGACTTACTGCCTTTCAGTCCTGATACTGAGAAACGTCTAGTGCTTCAGCAGTTTTATAATAAAGGATGTAGAAATTGAGTTATAGAGAAAAAAATCTTACTATTGGTTGAGAGTTTGTTTTTCTCACTGAAACTAAAGTGGGTTTTGTTATTTTGTGTTTGAGGCCCCTCTTTTTTTGTTGGAACACTCTTATGAGTAGAGTGAGGATCAAAGCTAGAAGTTTCAAGATATTATAATCACATCTATTGGTTTGTTGACCATAAGACATGTTTACAGTGCCTGAGGATGAAAGAATATTAGAGCCACAAGCAACATTAATATTATTAATGGTGTTATAGGACAGGACCTTGGAAAACTGATTTCAATTAATCAATACACACACACATACACACACACACACACACACACACACACACACATTCAACGTTGATTATGTCAGGAAGCACAGAAGTAGAGGTGGCCTTTACATCTCATCAAGTAGACAAGACAGCCACAACTAGGGAGACAAACAGATCCATGTGAAGGGACAGTTAGTATATGCAGAGAGTATTATGTGAGCTCAGAAAAGGGAGATCTATGAGCTACAGCTTTTTTTTTTTTTTTTTGTGTAATGTAAAACTTAAGAAATTTCCTAAATTATTTAGATTGTGGGAAAGAAGCAGATATATTCATTTATTAATTTAAGAACCATGGAGTATCCTCCATGTGTTCTTCCCAAATTCCCTGCCTTTCTCTCTGTTACAGTAAAATGAGTGCCCTGCTACTGACCCAGGCCAGTTTACAGCTTGGAAGCTACCGTCCTAAACTACTCTTACCTTCTCCATTGACTTCACCCTGTTAATTTCCACTCTCCCTTTCCTAGTTCATTAATTTCTCTCTCTCTCTCTACTGCATGTGTAGCCTCACATGCTTCAGTATCTCCCATCTTAAAGTGAAAACAGGAAAGAAGCAAACCACCTCTGTACCCCACTACATTCTGTACCCCACTACAGACATGGCCAGGGTCCATGCTTTGGTTCACAGCAAAGCTTCTTGAGGGAGTAGTCTTCATGCGGCCTGAATTTTCTCATTTCCCATTGACGCTCAGCCTCACCCTTCCTATGTTTCAACCTGGTTCTTCTCAGGGTCCTCAGTGACCTTAGTGCACTGAATCCCACTGTCTGTTCCCCTATCCTGCCTTGCAGACCAGCATCTTTCAATGCAGGTGATCATAGTCTTGGCAAGCTTTCTTTGAAGCTACCCTCCTGTCTATCATTTCACTGGCAGTTCCTGCTCTGTCTTCTCTATTGGTTCCTTTCCTTACACCTGATTTCTAATAGTTTCTGCCAAGAGAGCTTGGTCTGGATCCTCTCTTCTCCGTATATGCAGCTTCCTCTGTGTGATCTTAGCTGGCGTTAAGGTATTGAACATCACTTGGAAGCCAGTGCCAGCCAGAACGTTTCTCTCCAGTGCTGCATGTTTCCTTGCAGTCCTGAAATTACCCACCTGGACCATGACCTCTCCACATGTCTAATAGACATCTCCGGCTCTGTCCACGATGTGACTCTTGGTTTCTCACCACAATCTGTTCTTCCTGTGAGTGCCACACAGTTGGAAAGCCAAAAACATCACTTCCTCCTTGACCTCTGTCTTTCTTACATTCAGTTCACAAGCAGGTCCTCCCAGTTCTACCACCAAAATCTATCTCCAGTTCTCCGCCTCCCCCTTGTTTGCACCTATCTCCCTGGTGCAGCTATTCAGTCTTTCTACAGGAATTCTGCAACAGCCTCATCAATTGCTCTTCTTTTTATAACCCACCCTGGCCAAGCCCAAGTTTTCCTCCATACAATAACCAGAATAAGCTTTATAAGGCTTAGATCAGATTTTCCTCTCTTAAAACCTTTCAGTTTCTCTGTACTACATCTGCAAGGTGAACTCTGCACCAGGGCCTTATAGGACCTGGCACCTCCCCTCTTCCTCTAGACAAGTGTGAGCCATTTCTTTCTCAATGCCAGGCATCCCCGCACACTGCCTTCTTTCTTTTTCCTCTAATGCACCAGATTTGTTTGTTTAGTTTTTGGGGTTTTTTGTTTTGTTTTGTTTTTACATCTCAGGGTCCTTGTGTTGAGACAGCTTTTCTTTTCTATTTTTTAAGTTTATTTACCTATGTTGAGAAAGAGAGAGAGAGCTAATGTGCACACACGAGCAGGGGAGGGCAGAGACAGGGAGAGAGAGAATCCCAGCAGGCTCTCCTATGGGATCATGACCTGAGCCGAAATCAAGAGTCAGATGCTCAACTGACTAAACCACCCAGGAGCCCCAGGGAGAGCTTTTCATATGCTTTCCTGTTGGCCACCCCCTTCCTTAAGAACTGAGGCCCACAAGAACAGGGGCTGTCTTGGTCACTGCTGTATTCCCACACCCAGAACAGTGCCTGAAAGGAGGCAGGTGGTCCTTTGATACTGGGGGCGGATAAGATGCCTTTGCGGTATTAGCAGCATGGGCATATGTGAGCCTGAGACGGCAAAACTCCCTCAGGTCTTTGACAGTCAAAGATTTACTACTTCTCTTTGGGCCTCAGATTTCCTAGTATGTGAAATGAGTATTGTAGGATCATAGTGTGTTGTGTATAAAGAGAAAGCATAACCACAATTATTTTGTTGTATAAAATCAGTGCTATTTACTTGAGCTTCCCCAGTTTGGTCCTGCCAAGAACAATCTCCTTTCTGTAGAGATCAAAACCCATTCCACAGGCTGCTTCTAGAGGGACAGAGAAGAAAAAGAATGCTTACTTCCAAGTGAACAGAAGGCAGTCTTCACACATGTTTATATTTTTCTGGCCTTTGAGCCTGAGTTCGGAAGTGCATCTGATCACTGGTTAAGTGCTACCGCTCCACTTAATTTGCTTGCTCTCTGGTGTCACTTTGACCAGGGACACTCAAAGCTCTTGCGTCAGTCATCTCATGCTTTTCCCTGTGTTCTAGCAGCCTCCCTGGTATCCCGTACATACCTATTTCCCTCAGACCCCTTCTTTTCCTTTCAGGAAACTGGCATTCTATGTAATATGATGGGTCTGCCTTGTGAGGTATTTGATGTGTGTATATAACCTTCTGAGGAAAAAGCATTTGCCTTTAACCTTTCCACGTCTCATTCTCTATCTCCATATTTGAAGGCATATCAACTGTGGCAAAGGGTCACATCTTTCCTTTGCTGTTAAGTCTTCTTAAATTAGAGCATTTCAGTTAGGGTGACTTTGGAGATGGTTTTATTTATTTTTTTCTTTCCAAATAACAAAATCATCAGAAATATTTGCTCTGTGATTATAAAAAATTTAACACACTTGGAAAGTTTTTATTATGAAATTCCAAACACAATTATGATCATTAGGATAATATTATGTAACCCAGTGCAAGGGGACACCACCCAATGCCTTTTGCACTGTAAGCAAAGTGTTATTTTATATCTGTCATTGCTTTACCAGTCATATTCTGATATATAGTGTTTGTTTTTCAATAAACTATGCAGCTGTGCCTGTTATAAGCTTGCCTTTATCTGTGTGCAGCCACTTCATGTAGTAATTTGCTACCACAGATTGTTGGTAATGTGGGCTTGTAGGCCAATTACAGCAGGTGAATGTGCCTTTCCTCCAAATGATAACCACTCCCATCCCTATCCCCCACTTCACCAAAATGAAACTTCAGTGCCTTGGGAGAACAGAGGTCTACCTGGAAGATTTTATTCTGGAAGTTTTCCAGGTAGCAAGAGGAGGAGAGAGACAACCATGTTACAAGTGGAATCTAGCCTTGCATTGGTAGAGCTGGTCTAAGTGATAGCCTCTTTGCCTCAGATTCAGTGTCATTCCATTGCACTGTGCTCCTGACACTGCGGGTATACTTGACCTTACCTAAAGTGGTCTTCTGTGAGAACTGGATGACGGGGGTCCATTGTGCGTCGGTGCCAACACACAGGCAGTGTCTGACCACCCAAACACAGGTTTCCTTCCATTCCCTGAAGCTGTTCCTTTTCAGTTGTGTCACTGAACAAATATATTTAAATTGGTACCACCAGGCTGATATTATTATAAGAAAGAGGAGATCGAGGAGGAAATGTGACTGCTCAGTTTCAAATAATTGTCTCTTCAAGAACTGGAAGGAATTTGAAGTAGATCTCAAAGTAGAGCAAAACACAATCTACCGATTTGTCCAGTGGGATGTTATGTTCAATATTTTCCCCCAGCTTTGCCCTTAGTATGATGCCCTTCCTATTCATTGTAGAGTTCTTTATTAAAAATGGAGGTGGGGGGAATCCTCAAATCTGTTGGTTTTGCTAACCAAACAAAACATACATACTTACACGAATACTCTCTTAGAGTAAAAACAACATACTTACACGAATACTCTCTTAGAAACCTAGTCAGTTATAACTGAATGGAGACATGTAGTGATGTTTGGGCAGTCCACGTGTTCATATTTCAAGAGGCTTCTATACTGACTAAGACAGGAAAAGGTTGTGAGTTCTGGGAATCAGATTCTTTAGAACTTGACAGATTTCTTAGAATGTGAGGTATTAGGAAATCAACATCTCGATCTTTCCACTTCAGTTCTGGACTGTGGTTATGTAGCCTTAGGCAACTGATTTTATTTTACTGAGCTTCAACTTCCTCATTTGTAAATAGGAGTAACAATAATGTTGGTGTGAAGTTTAATTAAGATAATGTTTATGAACTCAGGAAGCAATAGCGCCTGGCATATAGGAAGGCGCACAATGGGTGCCATATTGTCAGAAACTGAATGAAATCAAGGCCAGTGCTGCTTAGCTGAAACAAAATAAAGCTGATGCTTAGTGCTTCCTGGAAAATCTCTGAGGACAGTTGCTATTTTCCTTTCTTAGTTAGTTCTTACAGTATCTCTAGAAAGAGCAGCGAGAAGCTGAGGCTCGGCACAGAAGACGATAGGAAGTGATGTGCGGGCGTTATCCTCTGAGCCACGTGAGCGAACTACCACAAGCACGGGACCTGACAGGCAGATGTGCTGAGCACCCACGTAGGACTTTAAAAGGCCATTCACTTAGTGTTTCATGTGACCTTTTAGCAGTGCCTTCTTACCAATGCCAGTGTTCTAAAAACATTCACCTGGAGGAAGTGTCTGGGCTCTAGAAACTTGTGCAGACTTGGGGGCTGTGCTCTTGCTGTTCTACTTCTAGCTGTTCACTCTTAATCGATCCCCCTTAGTAATGTAGCCTACAGTGGCGTGAGGGGAGAAGAGGTCCCTCACACCAACACCTCTTTCTCCTGATAACTTCCGGGTATCTTGCCCATTGGAGGCCTGTTTTTATACCCAAACTTTGGCTTGAAGGGAGGGGGGTTGGGATGGAATGGGGTGTAGAGAGTACACTATATTTGTTCTAATAGAATGACTGCAAAATGAATGCATTTGGTGCTTTGTTTTTGTCACTTATTGTCCCTAATATGCAGTTGTTATTTAACTAAATGTTTACATTAAATGTTATGCCACTATGATAGCCATGGGCTTGACTTAAAGAATACAAAGCATGGGGGGGAAATGTACAAAAACATGGAAACAAAATTGATTCTTTGAATAAGAGTTCTCCAAAATGGATAGTGTCTGAAGAAAGGCATCACCTTGCACAGCTGGGTGCTCTTCTGGGCTCCCAGTCAGTGGATACTCTAGTGAGGTATTGTTCATTCCTTTTCCAGCCTTACTCGCTAAATAAAATGAGGGGAAAAATTTGTACTCATTTTATTGTGAGGCTATCCCTTTTTTCTCATCTCACAATTTGGTGTCTGGCTGATTTCCTCAGAATAGGAAGACATCCCAGGGTTTTGATATGTCAGGCTTGTCTGTGCGGTGGCTTCCAATTTCACGCTGGGTTTAACTAATTCTGTCACCATTGGTCTGAAAGTGAGGCATGTGGGGTGACTCGTTTTTCAACTCAATGCAAATTAGTTTATGCTTTAAAATTTGCTGATCTTCTCACCTCAATTGGAAAAATGCCTGACTATATTGATTAGCCAAACGGAGGACTCAGCCAGGTCAAGTGCATTTTAGATGCTTCTTAAATTGTCCTCAATCATCCCTTCTTGGAAAGCAGGGTGTTGTGGCAACATCATTAAGACAGAGGAAACTGCCCTATCAGGGCTTCTCTGCCTCAGGGCAGTCATTCACTCCAGTCTGAGATCTTTCTCCCGGAAAGGATGCTTCATGCCAATTCCTTCAGGTAACTTCCATTCACCTTTCTCATGCGGATAGACATCATTCCATCAGAAAATTCCTTTTCTACCTCCCAGCCTATGCTACTGGTCTTTATAATACCTTGTCGTAGGGCTATTTCTCTCTGAGAACAACTCAATTTTTTTAATTTTTTTTTTTTTTAAATTTCTAGGAGAGAGAGAGAGACAGCATGAGCAGGGGAGGGTCAGAGAGAGAGGGAGTCACAGACTGAAACAGGCTCCAGGCTCCGAGCTGACAGCACAGAGCCCGACGCGGGGCTCGAACCCACGAACCGCGAGATCATGACCCAAGCGAAAGTCGGACGCTTAACCGACTAAGCCACCCAGGCGCCCCGAGAACAACTCAATTTTTGAGTATACATTCATCAGGATGATATTGTCTTCTTTGTTCCTGCTTTAACTACAATGTAAATTCCAAGAAAATAGGAACTGCATCATTTCTTGCTCACTTATTGCTCTATCCCCAGTAGACAACACAGTGGTTGGCCCATAGTAAGCAATCAACATGTTGAATGAATGACACTAAAGTTCTACAAGTGCACAGCCTACTAGATTTTTTATTAAAAATTGACTTGCATGGGGCAGAATAAGGAGCCAGGGTATAAAGCTGGACCCTAACAGGATCAGTGTTAATCCAAGGGCTGCCGGTGAAATTTCTCTGCTTTGCTATTTAGAGAACACCTCCGTATCCACTGCTTCAAAGTTGAAATTCCTGTTCTACTCAGGTAGCTTTCAGTACATTTAAAATAAACTAAAATTGAACTCATTAGTCATTTCATTATTGGCTGTTCCCTCCTTCTGTTACCCTTCATAATGGATTCCTCCTGCCTTCTCAGGACTTAAATTTCTGTACTCTGATTGTGAGCACGCCTGTGGTTTCACACTCCTGTTTGTTCTTCTCTTCTGCTAATGATCTTTATAACTGTTTTCTGCTTATTTTTATAGATTGCCCAATCTTCTTTACTAGGTTGTTTATATTTCTAAAAGCATCTGATTGATTGCATTTCTCCTTGCATTCCTGCTAAACTTAATGGTCTCTGTTGCCCTTTTCATTTTTAAAGTTTAACTGAGATGAATTTCAATTTCACTTTCAGGAACCATTCCTGATCTCTAGAGTTTTCTTTATTTCTGACCAGGACCTTTCTCAGGGACAGTTTAAATTATGCATATAATTGGAAATGAGTAATCTGTATGCCAGTAAAAATTAATTAATTTTAAAAAGCCTTATGGACATTAGGACTTAAAATTTTCTTTGTTCCAAATTTTGTGTGTCTGTTTGTCTGTCTGTCTGTTTATCTATCCATGTACATATTTGAGAGCCTACTCCATTTGGGGCTCATCAGTAGCATCCATTCTTTCTGTTTGTTCTTAATCTGAAGCTTCACTCTTCCGGCCATTGAAGGCATAACCCGCACCAGTGGGCAGGAAGGGGGGAGGTAGGTGGCACATAAGATGCCTAAGGTTTTCTTTTCTTTTCCTACTGCAGAAAAGCCCGTGTTGCTGGTGGAAAAACTGGAGCTGGGAATAAGGAATCATCCCTTAGTTCTGTCACTCATTAGCTGTGTGTTCTTGGCCGAGTTCAGTTCCCGTCTATGCACCTCAATTTGTCCATCTGCAAAATAAATGGGACTAAATTAAATTCACCCAAAATCCCCACATGTGCTAAAGGTCTAAGAAAATTAACAAACTTTGACATTTTGTAATAAATCTTGGTCACTTGCAAAATATTCAATGGTTTCACTGTCAAATTATAGTTTCCCAAGATAAAGTCTGTCTTTAGAAAGTTGCCCCCCCCACCCCCCTCCCCCCCAGTGTTCATCTCTTTTCCACATGGCTCCAGGGAATAGAATAGTTCTCACTCTCTTTTTGCTACACTGAGATTCACAGTGTAAGGATTCTGCACGTGTTGGGAGGTGCAATCACAAAACAAGAAAACAGTAGGTGATATCAAACCAGGAGTAGTACGGAGGGAAGACAGTGCTTAAATGTTAGTGTAGCTCCTGACATTCAAAGAAACTACACAAAGATAAGACTGAGGCACAGAGAGTATGCAGAGCATTCCTGGCTATGGCAGCTGGATAGAGCTGTGACCCTTTGCCAGGCACGACACCCATGGAGATGGAACTGTGGTGTACGGGGGATTCCTTTGTTTGGAGGACTCACTCTCCCCGGCATTAAACATCTCATTAAGTGTCTTCCTTAATTTTAGTGATGTCCAGAAGCTTTCAGAGATAATCTGAGCAGTCAGTGAACTGATGTGTCTGCCAGGGCATGAATAGCATAGATTGTTCCGTGTTTGCCCTGGGTCTATCAGCAGCAATAAATTTTAATCGGTTAGGCACTCTTCAAGCATGCTACTGTTTGCCAAACACTATTTTTGGCAGGCATCTGTAACAAAGCCTAATGCATTATGCATATTATTTCCACAGTATTTCATTGTATTAGCACATGTAGTATTTGTATGTAATTTTTGTAAATTCATTACCTAAGTATTATCATATTAATGACTCTGGTTAAGAAAGTATTAGAAAAATATTAATATTCATAGTGAGTGTACATCACCGAATGGGAAAATGGGAATAATCTATTATCATTTGAATTTCAGAAAAAAATATTAGCATGTGTATAGGAAAAATAACTTAGGAAGGTACACAGCAAACATGAAAAAGAAATTAAAAACCTGAATGGCTTTGATGGTTCCTTGAAGACTGAATGCTCAATTTCAGAATTGTAATGACAGTCATTATTACAGATTAAATTATAGTGAAGGATTAGTTTTATTTAACAGCATGATTTAGTGGTGGAGACCTGGAAAATTTATTTAACTTCTCTGTGCCTTATTTCTTTGATATCCTGATCTGCTAAATAATGCTTTCTCACTTCTCTTCCCTCCTGTTTCTAGCCTTCCCTGCAGTGTGGAGGGCATTAGGGCTTTGAAACTTGTTTAACTCTTTTTCTTGCCATATGCCTACAACGGGAAAACATCCACCATGGTAAAATTATCTATCTGGACTGGAAGCTACCCCAGTAATTCAATTCTCCAGTAAAGTGTAGGATTTAGCTCTATTAAATGTCTCCTGGCATCACTCTTACTATTCTTATAAGGTGGGGCCATAGAAATTAGTGATAAATTATTTTCTCTACCCTGCTGGAGATTGTATTATTTCCAGTGGTTTCTAGCACCTTGATTTGTCTTGTTCCTCTAAATTTGACAAATAATATCTAGAGCAGTCTTCCCTTTAGAAACTACTTTACAACATAATACTTTCTCACTGACAGAAAATGTTATAGTTATTCTTCTTTTCACAGGTTTTGATTCAGATAACACCTCTCTCCAAGAAGCTCAAAATTCTCTGCAAGTATTGCTTTCCATTGCTTCACAACAACCCATGAGCCCTTTGATGTAGGGCAATTTGTTCTCACTGCTATTAAAAAAATGAACAATCATCTCCCAACACAGCACTGTGCTAGGCAACAAGTGACTGAAAGAAAACTCAATTTACCCTCTGGAAATAGGAACCCAAAGGCATCCTATTTCAATAGACAGATAGATAAAATGCCCCCACTCTTCAGCATAATATAAAATTACTATGATTTAAATTAGGAGAAAAATTAATTCTTTTTAAGCAGGGATTTAACACATTTAAAAGGCAGTTATTCTGTTCTTATATATAACTGAGTTAGCCACATTTCTGTAGATCATAAGAATTGAGTCTTTATTCCATGCCATTCACAGCTGCAGAGCCAGTGCAAATTTTTCTTCAATATTTCTACATAGATCCTCCTTCTTGACTTATGTTCCATTCTGACAACAACAAAAAAAATCAATGAGACCTTGACCTTACTGCTCCCATGTTTCATGTGATAATTCTTAACTAGAATTAAACTCCCCCTGGGCAAAGACCATTGCTATCTTATGCTGCTTTCCCCCAAACTCAAAGTAATACACTAGGTACAAATATGGCATTTACCAAATATTTCTTGCTCCTTTTGTTCTCAATTTCTGTACTTGCAGTAAGAAAAAAAAATCTGAATTTTAAGAAAATTTCTGAGAGTTTTCTTAAACTATTTTCCTCTGAGGAAAAGGGAAGTTGGATTATTCAGTCAGAAATTGAAAACGGCAAACCCCTCACATTAGTGTGTTTTATAAACATCTGAAGGAAACTTCAATGTGAAGAGGAAGGAGACATGTTTTATGGATAGACAGAAAGCCACTTAAAAGGCGGACGGAATCAATGTCTCCAGACCTTTTGACACAATCCCAGTGTTGGATTGTGATTTGAGGAAGGGATGCCTGTGCTGAAAAGGATTAGACAGGAAGATTTTCTGCCTGACAAATTTTCAAGCTGTTGACCCAGTTACCACAGGTGCCCTAGGATGCTCAATAGCTGACCTTCTCAAGGACATTTTCATGGTTTTTGGTCTGAAAATACCACACTTACATTCTCCTTATATTTCTATTTTGAAAGAGAGAAGAAGGGTAGAAGGGATCATGGTATATTAGACATGGTGATAATTCATCATCCTTAGCAACATTGATTAAAACCAGCCCACATGACATTTGTTCTATTTGTTTTTCTTCCTGAAGTGATAATTTCTAAACTCCTCATTGCCAGCAATTGTGGTCCCTGCTCCCTGCATCCCACCCCCCCCCC
>NW_027532203.1:13114297-13175604 GCF_008692635.1 Crocuta crocuta | reverse complement strand
GGTTGAGGTTTGGAGATACAAGAAAACAGGAGTAGAAGCCCCAAGCCTTCTCTCTGTTACACAATTGAAATATGAGCATCCCTGGACCCCCTTGGGCTGAATTGATATCAATTCAATAGGCCTGTATGTACAACTAGAGGCATTGAACTGGTTAAGTGGCCATGTCTATTGAAAATTAGTGTAAATATTAGTGGAATTTGGTTGAGAGTTGCTTGACAGTCTGGTTTGAAAACCACACTCCGGAGTATTGACCCCTCTCTATGACAGATATGCGTAGGAGGCTGTATCTCCTTTGAATGCTACTTTAACTTCTATTTAGAAAAACAAAACAAAACAAAACAAAAGAACACACTTTCTTCAGTGCATTGTTGTGGCTGTTTGTGCGTTTGTCTTTGTAAGAAGATGATTTACCCATTGATTTTGCAGTTGCATTTTCTTGAGACTTGTATTTGAGTTTTGCTTTCTGCTGGGCACCAATGAAGCCCGGGTTGATCAGATTTTGATTTAGATTCAAATGGGCACATGTGTGATAAAAAACAGAGTGCTTTAAACCTGAGTAGTTCATTGCAGCCAATAAGACAGGAACATGCAAACAGCTTAGATTTCTGCGGAAGAAATCACAAGAACTCTCACCCTAGAAAGGATGTGGAATGTTCTAGGGTTATTAAATTGTCTTCTCCCATTCACATAAATTACCCAACTAGTTGTTCTGCTTTCACGACAAATTTTTACTTCCACAATATTTGTATTATGCCCAGAAGAGTACTGTAAAGTTTCATAACTATCTCTCAAAAATGGCATAACTGGATTTATATTTACTGGATTTAAATTTTTTTTCAAAAAGCCAACAAACGTATAAGCAAAAGAAATGGGGAAGTTATGGAGTAAAAGGTTGTCCTCATGGAATAACATTTTTACTACACTCCATTTCAAAGAATGTGAAAGAATTCCAGGTGCATCATGGGAATCATAAAGAGTAAAAGCAAATGCTTATTGGTATGTTTTAATTCTTCTGTCCTAAGATTATATCTACCAGGTGGCCTAAGGAGATTTACAGCAGGTAGATCAAGTGTTCAGTGAGTTCCTTACAGAGAATGAGCTCCTTGTTAGGAAAATTTACCTAAATTCACCATTTTGGATTTGACAAACTAGCAACACTATTTTAAAATATATGAGGCTTGACTATAACAAACCTTGCTTTTTTTTTTTTAATGTTTTTTTTTTAATTTATTTCTACGAGAGAGAGAGAGAGAGAGACAGCGTGAACAAGGGAGGGTCAGAGAGAGAGGGAGACACAGACTTTGAAATAGGCTCCAGGCTCTGAGCTGGCAGTCAGCACAGAGCCCGACGTGGGGCTGGAACCCACGAACCGCGAGATCATGACCTAAGCGAAAGTCGGATGCTTAACTGACTAAGCCACCCAGGCGCCCCACAAACCTTGCTTTTTATCTTAATTAGTCAAGTATTTCTACTTCCACATGAATGTTATTCTTCAAATATCGAGCTTCAAATATTTGGAAGCATGATATTTATGCTTTTGGAATTGCTTTCAGCTTTAGGTAAGCCATGTAAGAAAAGGGTTAAACATTGTTTTGGAGCTATAATTTTGCTTCATTTCACAGGTTAACATAGTGGAAAGGAGCAAGGGGTTTGGATTCAGACAGTCATGGGTTTGATCTGTCGTGCACTAACTAGCCTGGCCTTGGGCAAGTCATTAACCTCTCTGAGCCTCAGTTTCCTAACTGGGAACATAGTAAAATGGCGTGCACAGTTTTATTCCTGTAGTATAATCATAAATGAGCTTTGTAATCATTCTGAAGGGCCTTTGAAGTTTTCATGAAATTATCACTTACATGAGCATTTTACAAGTGCTCATTAAAGAAAAAAACAGTTATTCCATATACAGTCAAAAATAGCAACTTCAATATCGACCTTCTCTCTTGAACATGCTGGTAGAGAGTTTGTCATTTATGATAAGGCCAGACTCTTTTTCTGCTTTATTTCTCCGCTTCTTGGGAATGTCAGGCCTCAGTCCTAATTCTTCCAGGCTTATAGGCCTCAGCTGCACCTTTTCAGCTCTTTACCTCTAGGCTAACATTTCATGTGCATGTTGGCGACTCCTCCTTCCGGTCTGGCTTGCAGCCTGATTGCTTCTGTTCACAACTGCAGCGCTGAGGAAAGATGCTGCCCCTTGTTCCCTTGTGTCCAGCTTCCCTGGTAGGAGACGAGGTGTAGCTCACAGCTGTGTTGTTGATCCTGTCTTGCCATCTAGTGATAACTAAGGCTCACTGGTGTTGCGGATCTTATATTCCATCACTTTCAAGGGCATGCCTGATGCAGGAGAATCACACTGCACTGAAATCCTTTGCGTAGGTCAGGGACCCGATGCTACCTGGGCCTCTCCCACTCAGATTCCACCATCAACAGCCGAATCAGCCACTTTGGATACATCATTGCTTTGGTTCAGTTTTCTCTAGATCTAAACTTTTATCTGGCACAAACACAATACTAAGACTATAAACATGAATTAAACAGTGTTGTGTCTTTAAAGAGTTCTCAGTTTAGGGGGTGGGAGGAGTACTTCTTGATAAGACTTTGTAATGTTTTTCAGAGTACTTTTAGTCAATGTTTCATTCAGTGAACACTGATCAAACCCCTGCTGTGGCCAAGGGATTTTGCTGCGTCCTGCCAGAGAGCATGGAGGAAAAAGCATGTGTAGGGAAAGGGGAACAGGACAGACACAGCCTTATAAGCAATTCATAACTACAAGAAGAAATGGAGTATGAGTTAGAGATATGATAGAGAATTGATTCTGATGTAAAAGATCCTGGGAATGTTTATGGAAGAGTTGGTATTCAGGCTGAATCTTGGCTTATGAGTAGGAATTAGATGTGCAGAGAAAAGAAGAAAAAAAAGACTTTCCAGCTTAAGTAAAATGTGTGAGTATAAGTTAAAAGGCAAGAACATCTGTGGTGTTATTTACAGATAGATGGAGTTAGTGGTATGCTGGAATGGCTCCTGTGAGCACTCACAACTCAGCTGTGTACCTCTCCTCTGACTTGGTATTCCATGACATCATGTTTGTAGCTTGACAGCAGACTTGATGGAGTATTTACACCCCAGACATTGGTAAACACTGCAAATCAAGGCTCTTTCTCCCCAGAGGACCAGTTGTTAAACCTTTGACTAGAATGACCTTTTCCTCAAAGAAGCGCTCAGATAAAACTGCAGCTTCTACTGTTTAGTAGACGAGAACTCTGTGGCTCAGTTAGGTACAGTGAATTGCCCAGTATCACACAGCTAAGTATAGAGACAGACCTAGAACCCATGCAAATAACATTCTTCTGTAGGAATTTAATACCAGAAAGTTTTGTGATTCTAGATATGTATCACTATGTACAGATGCTGGAGAAGGAGGATATTGGACCCTAAAGTTCTTAGTGCCTGTGTCAAAATCTGGTTCTCCCAAGTTTCCATTCATATACCTGCACTTGAGACTGGGTTGTGTCCCCAACTTCTCATGTCTATTTCTGGTTTTTACTAGAGTTTAAGGAAAGGGAACAAGAAAGAAGAGGGGGCAAATTTGGAAATTAACAACCTTAAGGACAAAAATAAGGACACTTTAATAGGGAAAAAATCATCTGGGAAGATTAACTTCAAGACTCTACAATTACAAAAATGCCTTAGGATTGGGAGAAGCTGAGCACAGAGTTTGTTAACCTGTCTAGAATTCAGTGTCCTGAAAAGGAGCAGGTGTCTAGAAAGTTGCTTTGAAGTATTATTCCTTTTTGTGATTCTGTATCTTTCCTAAGTATTTTATATGCTGGCCTTTTAATTAAGAAATGAAACAAAACAACAAGAACAAAATGACAAAGGGAACAAATTAATAGATTTGGTGTCTGTTTCAATCAGAAACAATCAAGTTTCCTTTTTTTTTTTTCTTTTGTATCTTTCTGTACTAGATGAGGGATAATGCCACTTCATCCCATAAGGGGTTCTCATTATAGAAATCACAGACATGGCAGAATTCATAGAGACCTTACTTCCTGTTTTTCTTTTCTTTTTATTCCTTTAATACTTTCATCTGTTTTATTTTGATTTTGATTTATAGGGTATAATGAGGAAGACGTTAGTAATAAAGCAGAGACACTGGAGACGGAAGGTAGACCAAGTGACTTTTCTCAATACAGGAAGTTGCCAAAATGGAAACTTTTCAGCTTATCCATGCAAATGAAACTATTCCATGTCCTGGAAATGTGTACTTTTTATCTCTGTGTTGATTGTTCCTGGAATTGTTGGAACTGGATAATAGCTTAAGAATCAATGAGGTGGAGAATGGAAGGTGGGGGGATGACTTCTTAATAGCACTTCCAAAGGAAGGTTCAAGATTACCAACTTGGGTTTTGAATCCATAGTAGAAAGACTTTACCTGGAATTTAACATAACTCTTGTAGGCACTTAGGAAAGTGTACTGGCCTCCTCAGAACTGCATTTTCCACAAAGCTTCTGTGGGGAAAAAAACAGTAGTTGGTCTGGGGTAGACAGTTAAATGCATATATCACAATGGTCATATATCACAATGGGAAAATATTGACCAAGAAGGCCCCACTGACCCTATACATCTTTAGCTCTATAAATTCGGCTGTGAGAATCCAATAAAGCTGATGGAGTAAAGTATCACTGAAATATTCCTGATGATCTGAGAGAAGGAAAGGACAATTAAATCTAACAGTCACACAGTGGCTAAGAATTGAAACTCTGGAGGGCAACAGATCAGGGTTTGAGGTTCTCAACTCTTTTTTTCTTTAATTCTTTTAATGTTTATTTTGGAGATGTGGGGCATAGAGTGCAAATGGGGGAGGAGCAGAGAGAGAGACACGTTTAGAATTTGAAGCAGGATGTCAGCACACAAGATGTCAGTGCATAGCCCAACACAGGGCTCCAAATCATGAATCATGAGATCATGACCTGAGCTACAGTCAGACACTTAATCAACAAAGCCACTCAGGTGCCCCAACACTCTCTAGTCTTAAGTAAAAGATCCCTTTGTGCTATATGCACAAGAATGGTATTGGAGTATTTATTGGTGTAAGGACTAAAATAAAAAAGGAGTTGCCATATGTAAAGTATTCAGCACAGTTCTTGACTCTTAGAAATATTTACTAAATGGCAGTAGTAGTTGGGGTTCTAGAATTAGTGTTATGGTGGTAATAAATATGATCATCATCATGATGAGCTCCCTTGACTCTCTCTCAGTTGTCTGTCCAGAACCCCTGTCTTCTCTTGTTCCTTTTCTGTCTTTCTCCTCTGCCTTCTATTACCTTATCTCTTTGTCCTGTTTCCTCATCCCAGCCATCACCAGCATCCTCTGAAAAACTTTACCATCTCCAGTCCTCAGCCCCCTTTTTATTGCTTCCACTTCTCTATGCAGAAAATTGTACATTTCTGTCTACACAACAAATCTGCATGCAATTCCAGGAGTGCATTAGTAATCTGTTCATAATAAAATAAGTGGAGGCACTTTGATTAAGGATTAATTTAATTCCAAATACTATAGTGATTAAATAATATCTTTAAAAGGTTGCTTAGATACACAGGAGGATCAATATAATGTTTCATTTATTCAATAGATATTATATTTATATCATAAGTATTTGAAATCTGTTTACTTCTTTTATCTGTTGTGTGCTCCTGCATCATATTATATACATTTTATTTATCCATTCCTAAATGATGAAGCAAATACATCATTTTTTCATTTCAGCAGCATTCAGTTAGTGCTTATAGAGTATCCGTTCTGTTCCAGCCCTTGGCTGGTGTGAAATGCAGAGAGGAAGCTGGCTCAGTAACTGACTGTAGGATCAGGGATGGTGAGATACATAGACTCTCACTACCACTGTTTTACGAGGTAGAGAGATCAAGAAGAGGTGGGGGGATTTGCTGGCTTTACATTGGGAGAACTGAAATGGGAAGAGAAATAAAGGCTTTGCAGAGAAGGAAGCCTGGAAAATGCCATTCACAAGAATTGGAGGAGGGGTCACCACATGGGCAAGGTTGGGTTGGAAAGGGCAGTGCAACCACAGGAGACAAGTGCTTCCATTGACTCAGTTAAGAAGAGTTTGGAAAGTGCAGAAGAGGGAAGAAGGAGGTCCTGACCCACCAGGCTGAGGCTTACATAGACCTAATTCATCAGTCAGTGCAGGTTTTATTCTTACAGTCATAGGCTCATTGCCCAAGAAAGAAAAGCTCTCAGAAGAAAGCTGGAGGGAGGGTGCTTACAGCATCCACACTGCAGCAAACAGGGACATATGCATGAGCAGCTGGGAGACAAGGTCGCTGTGTGCAGCTTGAGGGCAAGTGTCTCACCAGGTTAGAGAAATGCCTTTCATCTCCCTCCAAATGCAAAGAACAAAACTCAGTCCTTCTTCCACTCCATTTTGTTGCAACGCAGACCCTGTTTCTGGTATTTTCCGGTACACTCGCCAGAGTTCTTTTCATTGGTTCAAGAAGCCAGCCATGTCATGCTCTCTTTTGGACACAGTCACAGCGAGTCTAGCAAGACTTTAGGAATGTGGGACAGTGGAACAAAAATACTTGTGTGGCTCTGCATGGCTCTTCCTACGGGAGTGTTGCACCTCACTGCACTTGCCCCTCACTGAGTGCCTAGGTTCTTTCAGGCTGTTGTATACAAAATACAATAGACTGAGTGGCTTAAACAACAGAAGTGTATTTCTCTCCAGGCTTGAGGCTGGGAAGTGTAACAGCAAGGTGCCAGCAGACTTGCTGTCTAGTGAGAATCCACTTCCTGGTTCATAGATGGCCATCTTCTTACTGTGTCCCAGCATGGCTAAAGATGTGCGGGAGCTCTCTGGGACCTCTTTTATAAGGGCACTAATTCTACTCCGGAGAGCTCCACTCTCATGACCCCATCACCCACAAAGACTCCATGTCTTACTATTATTTCATTGAGGGTTAGGATTTCAACATAGGTATTTGGGGGGAGAGAGGTATTGAGTCCATTCTACTGGGATTGGCTGTGCCATTTGTCTTATACCTAGTCACCTTAGTGAGTCACAGGATACCAGAATGACATACAACAAGCAGTAAAGTGTGTGTGTGTGTGTGTGTGTGTGTGTGTGTGGTGTGTTAGCAGCAGCAGTAATAGTTTGGTTAGAAGATGGCATGAAAATCTGTGCTGGGACAATCTTTTTTAATTTGTTTCATGTCCTCCTTTTAGAAAATGGTCATTAAGGCACTGATTATGGGAGTATAGGCAAACTTCCGCAGGGGGCTGGGATACACAGTATCCAGAACTTTCCTCTGGCGAGGAACCAGCCTAGGTCCTGAGGACATAGAGAATAATAAAATAGAAAGATAATGAAGAAGAGGAAAGTGAATATAATTATCATATTTCATTGCTTCTAAGGCACACATTTTTATATTTTGCCATCTTTAAATGCAGTTATTGTTGGGCAGGTAGAAGGTGTTGTATAATGATCATAGCCTCTGCATATGCACACAGTCTTATTGATTAACTTCAGAGATTCAGAGAACAACTCTGAACAGAATACGGAAGCACTGTTTTAAGAAATATAGTATCACTGAATTTTCTAATGTCAGAGAATAGTACAACTATATGGAAAAATCACAGATAGTCACAATTCTGACTCAAAAAGTGATTACATCAGACTCCAAACATAAAGAAGTTCTTGGAATAATGTACTCATAAGTTTGCTTGTAGTTTCTTTTTTATGTATGACCAGTGTGACATGTGATAAAAACATTTATATTTAAACAAGTCTAAAAGAACCCTTGGGTAAGTATAAACTAAAATTCTATGTGACAGGAAAGGATTGTGCCATGGTTCAATTATCTTAGTTGTATATAAAAATTGTTACTGCATCTTAAGTAAATGTTTTTCATTTAAAAAGAAAAGAAACTACTACACAATGTGACAAATGTCATATTTGAAATATACACAGAAGACTGCTGAAGCATAGACTAGGATAACGGCAGTGCATGGCTGAGCAGGAAAAGTATCACCTTTCACCCCATTGTAGTGTGCAAGGTCCTCCACATTGAATGGCTCAGATAGCAGAGATCCATTCTCTCCCAGATCTGGAAGCTATAAGCCCAAGAACACCGTACTGGCAGTGTGGTTTCTTTTGAGAGACCTCTCCTTGCTCTGGCTGCCTTCTTGAAGTGCCTCACATGGTCTTTCCTCTGTGCCCATGCATCCCTACAGACACACACATACACACACACACACACACGCACACACACGTACATCTTGATGTCCAAATTTTATCTTCTTATACAGACACAAGATTGAACTAGAGCCCACCCCAAACAGCCCATTTAACTTAATACCTGTTTAAAGACCTGTCTCCAAATAGTCATATTCTGAGATCCTAGAGGTTAGGACTTCAACATATGAATTTGGGGAGCAGGGATACAATGCAACCCATAACATACCTCCTTATCTCTTTAGGGTTAAATTGTGAACCTAGATTGTGAGAGACTCCAAGCTTTATACTCCAGGCATAAAAGTTTCTGCGATAACTTGAAAGTGTTTCATGTTGCATTAAGACTTGGAACCCCTCTTTTTGGCAACGGAGTTTATTCCACCTGACTCACTCAATTGCTTTTATTGTTTATCTGCAGCTGCTATAAATACAAACCACCTTGCCTTAAAGAGTCCATATAATACTACAAAAATAAATTTGTCCCTACTGAGTTATGGAACTGAAGTGTCCCTAAAGGTGACTATGCCATATTACATCGTTGAATCGTCGTCACCTTTTCACATTAACTCATTAATCACCTGCACCTTTAAACAATCACTCTGCCTTTATTTATATATAATATTTTTACAGGGAGGATGGGGAACATATCCTGAGACGAGTAAATTAAAATTTATTCAAGCACAGTTGTTATGGATGAAAAGCACAGTTCTGCTTGGTTGAAATGAGACAACGATGGACTTGACGAGCTACTTGTTATGGGTGAACATTGAGTCAGGCAGTCTTAAGAAGAGGTGAAACCGATCTTATTTAATGCATTGGCAAATGAGCAATTGAGCTGTAGTGTTTCTTACCTTCATTGAAAATGGCAGGATCCAAGTGGAACCTTTGAAACAAAAAAGATTAAGTTTCCTTTCCTATGACCTTGACCAAATGGACAGTAGTCTCTGCAGTTTGATTCAGTGTCTTCTCTGAGCCATGGGAAGAATGATATGGTTTACCTTGCCTGTTGCTGAAAGCATTCCAAATATAACAAAAATATGTTTATTTTTATTTAAGGCAGCATTAAAAATAGCCTATAGACTCTGTTTTATACACAGATTCATTAAATCATGATTATTTTGCTAAAGCATAGGCACTGTATTACAAATAAAAGCAATATTTTTTTTCTCCAAGGAGAACTTAACAAAATTATCTAAATTATGTCTTGGAGGAAAATTAAAATAGTTCTTATAAACAAATAAAGCACAGTTCTTCAAGAAGTTTCAGTGATACACTTCTACTTAGTCCCTTAAATTCCAATATGAATAGGCTATATTCCTGAAATTCTTTCCATAAATGGACTTTTTGGAAGGGCTAAATAGATTTCTTCCCCTCCTGTCCCCTCCATTAAATATATATACATACATATTTAATTTTATATATATCAATGTATTATATATTTTATCTATATAAAACATTATACATCAATATATTATATGTTATATAATATATATAAATTTACATAATACATATAGAAAATACATAGAANTATATATATGCATACACGCATGTGTAGAGAGAGAGAGTGAGCACAAGCAGGGAAGGGGCAGAGGGAGAAGGAGAGAATCTCAAGCAGGCTCTGTGCCCAGCACAGAGCCTGATGTGGGGGTTGATCTCATGACCACCAGATCATGACCTGAGCTGAAATCAAGAGTTAGACACTTAACAGCCTAAGCCACCCAGACTTATATAATACATTATATATTATGATAACATATAATATATATAATGCATTATATATTATTTAGTATACATATACAGAGTAAAATATGTTCAAAGTTAATATAATTAATTACTAGCTTACTTTCATAAGACAATGAAGTGAACAATTAAGTGGATATCAAGCTACGCAATTGTTCACAACAGACTTTTGAGACAGGGTACACTTCCCATACACAAGTAGCAAACACTGATTGCGAAAATGTCGAGTGAGGGATTTGTATTCAAATCTTGAGTTGTGACTTGTCCTTGTCCTTATCGATGAATGATTTTCTTTGTATCTGAAATTTCACACTCACAAAATAGAATAAATATGTCCCATCTCCACTCATGTCTACAGGGACATTATTGGGGATTTATGTGTAAACAATCCACTAGACACCCGCAAGGGCAGAAGTGTAGTGAGGGCATGCCCCGATGAGCAACTTCCTGTATTCCGCTGTTCTAACGGTGCAATGTCATCTCCCCGTTATCCACATGCGGCCTTTACTCCGACAGATACTTCCATGCATTTAATTCCCTTTCTTTCAGACACATCTGTGCCTTTACTCACTCTGCTTTTGTTCTTGTTCTGAAATTCCTTTCTTCTCTCCCATTTATTTAAATTATGTTCAGACATAAGCTCTGATTCAAGAACCACTTCCTCCACGATGCTTCTTCGGCCTCTCTCAGTTTAAACATCCTGTCGCAGTGTCATCCTGCCCGTGCAGCTGGGCATTTGCATGTTTACTGGTGTGATACAGATGTGACGTGGCCACACTTATCTTGTGGAACAAATGATGTCAGGGCAAAATTCCACTTTATCGTATCGCATTTTTTACCTCTGAGACATTTATATTTCTAGGAGCACACAGTTCCTTAATAATAATAATGGAAGGATCCTAAGACACTAATTTCTGTCGTTCCCCAAGAAAGACCTCCTAGACCTTCAGAAACAAGGGCCTTCCTATCCTTGCGGTGTGGCTTTCTCCTAGACACCCCCAGACCATTGGAGGGAGACATCTCTCCACCACCTGCATGGTGCCCACTGTGAGCTTTCCTCACCTGGTGAGATGACTATTCAGAGAAGATATTGTCACTGCTTCATTGCCATCCTCTAGTGCCTCAAAGATATGACAGTTGAAAGTCCCGCCCCCATAAACTGCATTGTACATTGTCCCCGCAGAGAGCACTGCCCCTGTTGTGATTCTCCTGCTGTCCTTTGCCACACATACAGCAGCTTCCATGCATGAGAGAAGAGACTGAGAAGTTTCCAGTGCTACCCTCCAACTTGGGTCTCCAAGGAGCCTTATCATGATCCTGGGCTCCAGACACATACTCACTCGAATCCTTTTGATAAGAACATACTATAAATAAGACAAAGGCCTTGACTTTGTTATACATATAGTCTGTTATTTTTTATCTTTTCTTTTAGTCCTGTTATTAATTATAAGCATCATCAATTACCCCAGGTGGATGGTATTAAGAGATTAACATTTCAAGTAAAACTCCATCCTTAATACTAGAAAAAAATAAATCAAAATGCATGTCCCCGCCTGTGATGAGTCAGAAATGTCCTCCTCGGATCTCTCAGCACACTGTCCTATTGTGACTGTCTTCGGAGGAGATACCTAGAAACTCTTTATTCTGCGCCCATCGAACTTATAGACGGTGAAACACAGCTGATGCGGGCTGGCTAGGTCCGAGACCCATCAGAGCTTGTTTTTTGTTTATTCTGCTCCACTGCATTTTCTCTCTCAGTACATAAAGTGAGTGAGTGACCCGCTACTATGAAGCAAGATCAAGTCTATGCTCAGACAAAAACTAAGCTGTTCTGAGACTAGCACTTGATTCACTGCACCACACTCTCTCTGATGTTCCCCACAGTGTGTGTGAAGCAAGTGCCAAATGCAGTTTCCCATTCTGCACAAATGCTCCAATTGGCTGCATTCCTCTTCCTCCTGGCTTCTTTTGGTCTGAGGATCGCTCATGGAGATTATACTGCCGGACTTTGCCACATGGCAGTGGCTACATTTCAGTGTTAGCTGGAATCATTTCCTGGGATTCTGTACTAGAAAGAATTTTCGGAGGGCCCCCTAGGCAAAGGTCAAAGTTTTCTCAGTGCAGGTGATCACTGTCTTACATTAATAGTCGGGATTTTATTTTAACCAGCAGGGCTCCAGGATTTTTTGTGGACACCTGCAATGTGCCTGAAGTGATGTTAAGTTTTCCTTCCCTACAGCCTGCCTGCCTTGCTTCAAACAGATCTGTTTCACTTAAGACCAAGTTTCAGTGTGTTAAAGACAGCTGGGTAGATGTAAATGCCACTGATAAACCAAGAGATGCATGTCCTAATCCCATGTTGGCTGGAGAGATTGAATTGTAATTCTATGTTTATATACCTATTTCTGCATGGTATAGAGACCACCTCATGGGCGAGGACTGTGTCTTCTTTTTCCTTACTGCCAGGAATCATAAATACTATGTTTGATGAACTGGATTGTACTAGCTACAATCCCTTGCATATCACATAAGCTCTCTAGGTCTTAATGTTTATAGTATAAAACGTCGAAAGAACTGATTAATCATCACACGTCCAGCATGATCATCTCATAATTCTATGCTTCTGATTCTCTTTGACTAGAAGTGGTTCTGTCTAACTCTCAGCCAAGTAAGAGAGCAGCCACTCACGGCATGTTTCCTATATTCAGGATGTGATGAGTTTGATTTGGAGTTATCCATTACAGAGGAAAGTAAAATTGGATGTTTTTAGTGTCACAAAACAGATTTATGGGTGCGGTAGGAGTATCGATTCAGCTGAGACACCAGTGTTTGTTTTCCCTGCCAGTGCGTTTCCTCACTTAGAGGTAGACACAGTGACAAAGGTCATCCTCAGAGTTTTCATTCAAGTTGCAATGAATTCTCAAAAGGGCTTTGGTTCATTCAAAGTCATTGGCTTATGTTTTTGAGTAGAGGATCCAATAACGAAACCCTTATACAAAACACTTTTTATCTTTACATAAAACCTTTTAGCTCAATGACCCTGGCACATCAGGAACTCTATTCACCATTTCTGATTCAGGAGCATATAAGTGGTCACACCTAAAGGTTAAATACTTTCCACTTGTGTCAGTGACCCAGAACTTGAAAGTGATCTTCTTCTCACCTCCCCGTTCTACACCATTATGATTACAAAATGCTGTTTTCTAATTAATCTGAGAAGCTTGACACGGTTAAAAGGTCACTTCCCATCACTTCAGTGCTGCACAACTTCAAGTCAGCAGACTACATTCAACGAGAAGTAAATGTAGCAGAGTTGGGTTTTGTTTTTGTTTTATCTTTACAAGTGTTTTTCTGTATAGTAAATGAGAATGGAAAAGATGAAATAAGGTTACCTGGATCATCTATTCTAGACAAGACTAATTATTGCTTCAGAATATATTTCTGTTTGTATTTGAACACCCAAGTGAAGTTTATAGACTTGACCATCCTACAAATTGTATTTACCAAGAGCTTTAATTGTTATGGGGGTTAAATCAGCATTCATTATTCAATGTAATGCATTTCTAGTTCTTCAAAAGTAGGTGGGTGTCTGCTTGCAAATTGATACTGTACCTTGATAATAATCTACAAACTAAAAGAACTCTCTCTGAACTGAAGAAATTTTTACCCTTTGGCAATTGTCCACACCTGATAAACATCCTGGCACTTTAATATTTGCCAGAACCTACCTTTCTATCTACCTTTATTGCCAAGACAAGCAGGTAAAGCAAGAACAAATGAATTTCCGTAAAGTGTGTAGACCACAGCCAGATACTAGCTTTGTCCATAAAGTAACTACAAATTAATGAACTGATGTTCAAGGTGTAGAAATAAACTTCCCTAATGAACTGATGTTCAAGGTGTAGAAATAAACTTCCCACTTACAGAGAGAACGATAGTCTAAAATACCATAATTTTACCCTCCAGGATACTGCAAAAAGAAAATAAATGGGATGAAGTAACCCAAAAATGTTACTGCCTGGAGAAAGCTGTTCATTACCTTCCCTAGATCAGGCCTGTAGAACATTCCATCAGTGACTCTAAGTGAATCTCTTAGCCTAGTGGTGGCAAAGCTCACTTGCATTCTCTAATGCACCACTTGTTTTTTGTGTTTACGCAATGCTTCACTGACTTAAACTATTTAAATTCTTAATCTAAAAAGTCATTCTGATAAGAATTCATATGGTCAGGGACCAAAACAAGTGCAACTGTTGAACATGTGCAGATGCCCTGAGCTTTGGAATGCATTAAATAATTTAGCTTCCCAATTATGTTCCACTTATGCTTTCACTAAAGCTCCACACATGTGTTTGGACCACTGAACCCAATATATTTCTTGTTTTAGAGTAAATTTTGTAAAGTTAAATTATAATTTGAAAGGCAAAAGTAGAATGGGAAGGGATACCCCAAGACTTAAAACAATACCGGGGCGCCTGGGTGGCTCAGTCGGTTAAGCGTTTGACTTCAGCTCCAGTCATGATCTCGTGGTTCTTGGGTTTGAGCCCTGCATGGGGCTCTGTGCTGACAGCTAGCTCAGTCTGGAGCCTGTTTCAGATTCTGTATCTCCCTCTCTCTCTGACCCTCCCCCTGCTCACGCTCACTCTCTCTCTCTCTCTCCCTTTCTCTCTCTCTCTCTCTGAAATAAATAAAACATTAGAACATTAGACTGACAGAGTCTTCAGAATCCCACAGAGTTGAGCGATTAGATTTCCTCAAGTGCAGCAAAAGAGAGAATACACACTTTCTAGAGAGATTTAAATAAGAGGGGATCAGCATTTAAGGATCCCCAAAACAGATGGAGTAGGGATGAGAAATTGTACAGAAAACAGAGGAATAAGTGAAAGGTGTGCAAAGTAGATGGTGATATCCCAAAACCCTCTCCATCCTTTTGGCTCTTCTCATGCTGGCAAATGGAATGTTTTCTCAGTCTCCGCATAGGAGATTAGAGAACTCCTCTCTGAGAAATCACTCTTCCCAAAGGAAAAGACCCACAGTGTTGACCTTAGGAGTTGCCTGCTAAACAGTGAGTATGAAGCATGCAGTCAACAAGTCCCATTTGTACACACAAGATTTTCAGAAGAATGATCAATTGATGGGTCCAGTTATTCACTTTTAAATAGATATGGACATCCAAGGATCACCAGATACTTGTAAAATCTTCTAAAATAAGAAATGCAAAAGCAGAAAATGGATAGGGATCCAAGAGAATCAGAAACCATTGAGGAAGCAGAATAAATCTTAAAACAAGTAGAGTAAAATTTAAATTAAAATTCTGAGAGGGGTAAGATATAAAGCAACCATAAAACAAGAATACCCAGCTATAAAATAAGAAACTTTCAAAAAATAAGACAAAGTGTTCAGAAATTAAAACCTGGTATTCCTGATAGAAGGGATGAAAACCTCTGGGCAGCTGGGTGGCTGAGTCAGTTGAGCATCACACTTCAGCTCAGGTCATGATCTCATGGTTTTTGAGTTCAAGCCTCACATCAGACTCATGCCTGTCAATGCAGAGCCCGCTTCAGATTCTCTGCTCTGCCCCTGTCCATCTTCCACTCATGCTTGCTCTCTCCAAAATAAATAAGCATCAAAAAATAATAATAGTAAGGGATGAAAAACACAATGGAAGAATTGGAGGAGGATGTTAAAGATGTCCCTCACCAACAGATAAAAAGACAAAAAATGATGGAAGGTAGAAAGAACAATAAAAACACTAGAGAATCAGTCTAAAACAGTGAGTAATTCTATAGCTTTACTTGCATCAGAATCACCTGGAGGGCTTGTAAAACAGATTGCTGCATCCCTCTCATAGAATTTCTGATTCAGAAGTTCTGGAGTGCTGCCTGAGGAGGCACATTTCCACCAATTTCCCAGGTGATACAGCTGTGATGGTCTGTGGACTAGACTTTGAGAACCCCTGTTCTAGGAGAGTCAACATCTAAACAACAGCACTTCTAGACAAAGAAACAGAAAGCAGAGAAAGGGGAAACAAAAGAAATAATTCAAGAAGGACATGAATTTCCAGATTAAAAGGGCATCTTGGTGCCTAGCACAATAAATAAGAGATTCACTCCAAGGGACATTTCAGAACTTTGGGGATAAATACCTCAGGGATAAACATGCCCAGAAAGAAAGAATACCAAGAAAAGAATACTCACATACCAAGAATAAGAAATCAAAGTGGACTATACTTCTCAATAGCAACACTGATAAAACACTGGAGGAATACGTTCTGTGTTAGAAGAAATGATTTTCAAACTAGAAATCTGTGTGCAACCAAATTTCAAATAGGCTTAAGGTGTTTTGTAACATTCATTTCTCAAAAAATTTTACCTCCTTTATATTGTTTCTCATGAAACTACTTGAGAGTGTGCTTCTACCAAAAGGGGGCAGTGTGTGTGTGTGTGTGTGTGTGTGTGTGTGTGTGTGTGTGTGTGTGGCGGAGGGGGGTGCAATAAAGAAGCCTCAGGATCCAGGGAAGAGGCAAAGGGAATTCTCTGGATGATGCTAGAAAGAGAGCTTTAAGGTGGCAGCTGAGGGGTGGCTGTCAAGGCTGGAGTAGATAGTAGTGGCACGCCCAAATAGAGCCTGATGTGTTTACATTTATTTAAAAAAAGGCTGTGGTTCTCTAGAAGAGTTTAGAGAGTTAATTAATAAAAATTTCATAGAAAATTAAGCAAATAAAAAGTACATTATCCCTGGCTAAAATTAAAATTTGTATAAGAAAGCATATTTAATCATTGAACACTATGGGACCCTACAATAGACGTAATCATATTAATTTGTTAATATATTTTTATTATGCTACATTTATATTGCAAGAAAGTAAGAGGGGAAGTATGTTTTAGATGGTGGGGGATACAATATTCATAAAACTACAATTCCATTCTTTCTTTCCATAGTAGAAAGTCATTAAATATTTAAAATGGAGGAAAAAATCAAGAAATAATAATTTTATACAGAATAAGGAGAAGAATCAATAAAAGTTGAATGTGTTCACTCCTGAAAGTATAATTTTTATATGAGTAGGGCTATGTCAGTAGATGGTTTTTTTAGCACTAGAGCCTGGAAGTTTAATTTGACATTTTTGCTGTGGACATGTATTGTTTTGCTGTTAATAAAAATTCTTAAAGGAAAGAAATAAAAGAAACTTAATCTTGGGCATGGACAAGCCAGAGAAGACTGAGAAGGAGTGGGTGGAAGAGAAATCTGAATTCCTCCCAGAGGTGCAGTGAGTCTCAGAGGAGGAAGTTTGGGGGACTATTCTAGACAGCTACAGACTTGAGCCCTCTATAAAAGAGAAAGAGCCTATTACTATTCTTCTGAACTCAAACAAATTTGAGGAGAGGATGTATTGTAAAATCATATATATGCTCTATAAATCAGTTCAGTGATTCAAGTGTTTCAAAGCAAAATTCCTAAGGGCACTATCTCCTTATTATCATCACGGATGGACGATGTGGGCATTGGTGTAATTGAGCTAGGGACATGGAATGACTCCATTCAGATAGACCACTTCCCCGAATGCTCCGCAAAAGTCCTTTCTACATCACAGAAGACAGAACAGCCTCTCAGATGCTGCCCCTCCACTGTATCCCCATCAAATTCCTGAGCCAAATAAGTAAGGCAGACCAGTGGCAAGTTTTACGGGAGCTCTTGGGACATGACTGTAGGATGTTGACTTCTCTTTATGGGCCTCTAGGTAATTGACTGTGCTTGTAAAGTTAGAAAGGCCAAATAGTGGTTGGACCTTCCTGTCCTTCTTTCAACTGAGAGCAAGCTGAAGGCCAAGCTATTAACGTTTAGGTTGATACGTGGTTTTGGCATGCAAAGCCCTCTTGTATCTAACATAATCAAAAGCCTGTGGCTGAGAAACTACAATGCTTGGTTTTTCTCCACAATTTATTTACTGTAACGGGGACACTTCTGGGTATGGTTTGCTGCTATAGGAGGAGCTGTGCTATGCCTCAGAAAGCTATTTGTTGATGAAACACTAATTGTAAAATAGTTACCTCAGAGAACCCAAATGTAATTACATTAAGTTTAATTACATATCATTAATTATATAAAATATTTAAATTGTTATGTTGAATTGTGCTGCACTAGTTGCTGTACATTTTTTCTGGTGTGTGGAGCAGATGTGCTTGAAGAGTTTGGATGCCATCCAGAAGTTAGTGAATTGTAACTGTTTAGATAATCGGAGCCTGATTTATACCATCCAATGAAAAACAATAGCTACATATTTTCAGTGATGTGGCAATATCAGGGGTAAGGATAAACTAACTTATGCCTACCTGATATTTGATAATTATAGCTTGGTACAAACTTGAAGTTTAATCAGCCAAATATAAGGAAGTCAGAGTCTAATTTCTCATGTAAATCAACAGCAACCAAACAAGCATTTCTTGTTTATATTGGGAGAGAGCCATTCCTTTCCCTGCTATGGAAATGACATTTGATTGAGGATGCCAGAGTTATCAAAAGAAGAATTAAATCACATACTTTGTTCCTCAGACGTTCACTTACTCAAATTAATCCAGCATTAGTTTGAAAATATTTATATACTGCACTTATATTCAATTATCCAATTTGATTGAAAACATGAAGTTTCCATATAAGGAGACTAGAAGAACAGTCATAGAAACTAACAATAGGTTTTGCTTTTCCAGTATGTGACTGGTACTTATTAGGTCTGATACTAAATAGAAAGATTGATCTTCAGTTTTGGTAAACACACAGCAGTCCTGGAATTTGCTCTTTTAAGGGTTTGCTTTTCTGTTTCCATCCATTTAATATAGCAAAGCAGAGAAGCAGCCTTTAAACTGAAATGCAGAAAGAAAATATTTTTATGACGTGTGTTTCAGCCAATTAAATATTTAGTACAATTCAAAATTTAATTGAATTTCTGTCTATGCAAATACCGTCTACTGTTAACAGTACCTTTACGCCTGGGTGGCTCAGTCGGTTGACCATCTGACTTCGACTCCGGTCATGATCCCACATCTTGTGGGTTCGAGCCCCACATCAGGCTCTGTGCTGACAGCTCATAGCCTGGAGCCAGCATCAGATTCTGTCTCCCTCTCTCTCTACCTCTCTCCCACTTGCGCTCTCTCTCTCTCAAAGTAAACATTAATTTTTTTAAAATAGTACCTTTACTCATTCAATGTATTTTAACAAATTTTCACAAAATTTGGAAAAAGAAAATAACTTGTTAGTATCACACCAGTTGCCAATTGTGAGACATCATTTCCACTGTCTTTGGAGAGGACCTTTTCCACAGAGGTTCATTTTCAGGATGACCTATGCATATAATTTAAAGAGCTAACATGTAAAAGAAAGCTTTTTTTAAAGATACCCCCCCCCCGCAAGTATTTTGATCGAAAGTCTTTATATCTCAAATAATTGTGTATATGTAGATGTGTAGGAATGTGTTGTGGTGGTGGGTCATCTAATAGGAAAATAATTGTATTCTGTATAAATTGTCTATGTCAATTAGACCAAAAGGTATATGCTGAGGGTCAAATTGGGGGTGAGGGGCAAAAAGTAGGATTACAGTCACAAGGTAGAGTATGGAAGATAGCAATATTGTCCAGAATGAAGACAGGAACTTTCAGAAGGCTTGTGACCAGGAAGATCTGAAGTCCTGGATAAGGTACTACAGCCTACCAGCCTTCCCAGGGCTGAAGGTAACTTGGTGGTAGTAGGGGTTAGTTCTACCTGCTACCACCCCCTAGTTGAGATCCTGCCAGGTAGACCTACAATGTCATTCAGGCAGCTTCAGCTTTGATACCAGGTGATTCGTGAAACAATTGTTATTTTTGATAGGTGTTGTCTTAGTGATTTTGAACTGAAACTTGCCTTCCAACCACAGAGCCAGTTCAGTTTCCTAAATCTCTAATATAAGTCTGTTGGAAGCCTATTCCTGGCACAGACCTCACAGGAGACTTTAGGGTCTCTTTGTCTTCAAGAGCAACCTGGGTGTCAGATCTCATCTTAGAATCACCCTTCTTTCCTATGACAGTGTCAGGAAATAACAACAATTTATCCCTGACAGCTTTAGAAACACTATCTACTAATTTATGCACTACTTCTCCTTGGATAATTGGGATCCAGACATGTTCTGCATAACAGCCCCTGGCTTTGGGAGGGCCCTGGCTTACCAACTGCTACCCCTCAAGGAGGAAGAGCCACAGGGTGAACAGATTGTGCCTTTTCAAAAGAAAAAAAAAAAAAAGAAATAAATAAAGAAAGAAAGAAATTAGGGGTGGTAAGGAGATTGGAAGACAAAAGAGGAAGCATTTGATAGGTCATCTGTCAGTAGGCCTTGATAGAGGCTGGTAGAACAATGGAAAGCCACTTCAAAGTGAACAATGCCATGCTGGGTATGTGCCAGTTTAATCGAACAAAAAGAAAGAAGACATGTCAGCTATTAAACACATTCATTAAAAAGTGTCCTTTTTTTTTTTTTTTAACTCTTTAGTTTTTCTCACTATTTCTCCTTCCGAACCAGGTGGAAAAAATGAATGAGTCTATCAAAGCAAGAGGGAGATGTGTGGTTACCAACTTTCTGGAAAGTCAAGCAGGAATATTTGAATTAATTAAATATTTATTATTAGGATAGAGGTTGTGCATAAAATGGAAAACAGGTAAAATTCTTGATGGTTTCAAGTGATCTCATGCGTTTGAAAATTTTGGAAAATAAGGTCTCCCCCCCCCCCACACACTTCACCAGCTTGTGTTTATTTTCAGTTATACCCAAAATAAAACAAGATCAAATGCCTAATTTGAAGTTTGGGGGAATTAAAATTTCAGATTTTAAAGCTATGATTCATGAACAGGAGGCAAAGAAAAATAGGGGCATTTTCACATTCATGTTTTTGTGATAATTGGAAAAGAAAAAAGAGGCAAAAGAAAAATTTAATTAAGTGCTGTTAGTTCACAAATAATTTCTCATCTTGAAAGTGTCTGATGTGCTAGTCTATGCTATGAATTTAGAGATGAAGGAATAAATATCAAAATGTAATAAAAACATCAGGCTCTAGAAATTGCATATGAGTTTAAGACAATGCGCTACTCAGCCTCAAATTCTGTCCTTGACAGTGAAGCAGAGTATGGTTTTTCTCTGGGAACTTCTCAAATAATGGGAGATTTGATTAAAACTAATATTTCTAGTATCTGATCAATTCACTGAAGTTTCTTACTAAAAGCTTATGTTTCTGTCAGTGAAGAACATTTGTCTTTCTGTCATCCATTGGCTTGGTTTGAATCAGATGTAGAACTATGACCAATTATTTTGTGCTCAACTCTTGTCTCCTCTATAGTCTTATAGTCCTGATTTGTGTATCATCTGTCTTTTGTAGTGCTCCAAGGTGGGGACTACATGGTACTAATGTCAGTTTGTGTGCTAGTCATTTATTTGGAAATATTGATTGAGTTCCTACTGTACCAGACAGTACATGACCTGATGTTGGTCATTTAGGAAACAAAATGATCAAATTTCTACCTCTAGGGTCTTATTATTCTAGTATTGTTGGGGGGAGGGAATGCCAACTGGTGTGTGTGTGTGTGTGTGTGTGTGTATATATATATATATACATATATGTGTATGTATGTATATATATGTATATATACACATATATATAGAATACATAAACCCAGAAGATAACAGAGGTATTCAGTGTTTGAAGAAAAAAGTATGATAAGGAAGCAAAGAGTGATATGTGTGCTCTTTACGCCTGGTGGTCAAGAAGGACAGGGCCTCTCTGAGAAAATAACAGTTGGGGACACAATTAAATGAGGTGAAGGGACCACCTACCCAAATGTCTGGTAGAAGAGAGCTTCCACAGAGGAATGAGGAAGCCCCAAAGCTCTGAGGAAATTGTGCTTGATGTGTTCTTCAAGCATCAAGGAATATACACCAAACTTAGTATAAATGCTAGTGGGCTGGACTAGTCCTCTCTCTATAAATCTTACACTAAAGGGCAACTATTATATTTTGACTCTGTATGTAAAATACTATCATTATTGCTGAGAAATATTTTGTTTTTATCCCAAACTTCCCCAGCTGGGTCTTTGACGTTATGCATATATGTTTTTTCTCATATTATCAATGGAAACAGTAGTTTTATATTACAATAGAGCTTATATTTATCATTAGCTTAGTGACCCCTGCTGGGAGGCTTAAGATAACCATCTTTAAATTCAATCTGTTTACCCAGTGGCTCTTCCTCTATATTGGGTTCTCAGCAATATAGATACTTGGACCTCAAACCTGAGTTCTTTATAATTCCATATAAATGATTTTGCAAACTGATCATCAAAAGCTGATCATTCACTGAAGGGACTAGCCCTTGTCATATAACTTTGAGTGTGACCAATTCTAAAAGTGACACATTTGAAATTAACACATTCTTCCAGATTGTCTGTCTCTGTTCCCTCACGTTGCTAGGTCTATTTTATTTTACTCACCAAGTGGCACTTCTTGATCTCTTTCCAATATGCTTTAAAAAAAAAATCAAAAGGCACAGATGATGTCGTTTTCCATCAGAATCTTTTATTCCCCCACCACAATAGCATGATTCAATATCATATGCCAACCTTTTTACCATCACATTTGCAGAACTAAACTCTTCAAAAGGGAGTAAACACCCCACGGAGCAGAGGCCTTATAGTATTATTTTCATGAATATTTAAAGAGCCAGATGCACTTTTGTCAAAGTGTGAGCTTTTATTTATGAAGACCTGTACACATTTTTAGATTCTCCTCATCCCCATCATTGTCCATATTGTTATACAAGATCAGTTTACATATACCAATAGGAATAGTGTCCACTAACCTATGTTAGTCTCTATACAAAAGAAAGGTTACAATTCAATTAGTTTATGCTTCAGGGTAACAAAAAATTAGTACAGAACATTGGTATTAGAAGATCTGCGACTTTTAAAAACTGACCTAAGCAATTTAATAATAACATTTAAAAATGAATATTTATTTAAAACAGTTTTATTAAAAGTGATATACGTGTGTATACACTTTATAGGCTACGCACTTAAAAGACATCAATGGGTAAATTCAATTAATTAGAATCCAACTCTGAATCTTTCACCTATTCAGTAATTTTTTTTCTGGGTACTACAATTTTCATGGAAGATAGACAGCATAGGAGGAAAGAACAAGATGATATAACCACAAAATCACTTTACTTCTTCCCACCTTCCCCCTTCCTTCTTCTCCTTCCCTCCTTCCTTGCTTCCTTCTTTCTTTTGCTTTTTACTTTTTTGCCCTAGCCTTGGAGACCTTAGATTTTGTAACAATTTCACTGAGTGAATTTAGTGTATTCTGTGTCTGGATACATAATGAAATCTTGCTACGTAGTGTGGGTAATGAACAGAAATTCATATTATCCTCTGAGTAGATAATATTTTTTATTTTGTAATTTCTACTGTGGGCTGGAAGCAGGTAGTGGCATTTGTTATGATATATGTCTACCATTTTTAAACTAAACTGCAAATTTCATTTGGATTCCATCAGGTTTTTTTTCCCGTTATTGTTCTCTCTCTGTTTAAAATGCAGTCTAAGGGCACCTGGGTATTTCAGTTGGTTAAATGTCTGACTTCAGTTCAGGTCATGATCTCACAGTTGGTGAGTCTGTGCCCTACATCTGGCTTGCTGCTGTCAGCACAGAGCCCACTTTGGATCCTCTGTCCCTCCTTCCTTCTCTTCCCCTCCCCTGCTCATGCTCACTCTCCCCCATCACCCTCAGAAATAAATAGATATTTTTAAAAATGCAGTCTTGAAGGCTGCCATACTCAGTTGTTATGTCTCTTTCTCTTTGGTCTTCTCTGGTCAGTAATGGCTTCTTAGTCTTCTTTAACGTTGTCATGATCTTGGCACTCTTGAGGAGTGCTAGTTGAGGATTTTGTAGAATGCCTCATAATTTAGGATTGTATGATATTTACCTTATGTGTAGACTGATATTATGTTTTCTGAACAATGTCATAGAGATGAAGTGTCATGCCTACAACCTCATGTAGGGAGATATATGAATCCATATGACTTCTCATCGATGATGTTAACCTTCACCAATTGGATAAGGTTGTATTTGTTGAGTTTCTTCACTGTTACATAATAGTTTTCTCTTTCCATACTGTATTTTTTGGGAGTGATTCCCTAAATCTAGCTCATACTCAAAGAATGAAGGAAAGAAAGCCCTTTCTGAAATATAGGATATACCCTCTAATGGGGTAGAAAGGAATGGATGGGTAAAAACTATGGGTAGGTTTGCATTTCATTATTAATCTTTCACTGAAGACTCAAGACATGCAGTAGAACAGACTCTCCTCTTGAAAATAGATAGACTATGATGGAGCAAACTATTTTGCCTTAGGTTATTAATCTTACTAATAGCTGGTAGTACATCCATTAGGTTCTGGGCCCACTTCTGAGAACTGAGCTCAGCTACAATGGCTGAACTGGCTGGGCATCTCTCTTCTACAATCTTTCATGTTCAAGAAGATTAGAATGCGCCTTTTCACATTACCTCCACAGCTATGCAAGTCTGCTGTGTCACACTTGCTGATGTGCCGTCAGCCAAAACAAATCACGTGACCAAGTCCAGAGATGATGGGCACCATACAGTGGGCTGAACACCCATCAGTGAGATTCAGTGGGAAGCCTTCATGTGGCAATCTACACACTTGCATAGCAAATAACTAGCTGAGAATAGAACCCAAATCAGTCTTACTTCAGCATCCATCTCTACTGTAGCATACTGAAGCCAAGAAATATATTTTGTTCTTCTATTATGTTTGCTAAAGCAGGAAATCCAGCTAATTCTGTGGGTTTCCAGTAACAAAGGTTGACAGAGAGCTTTCTCTTTAACCTTTTAGATAATTAGCACTTTGAGTGGGCCATATTCTTTACTCAGCATTTTTACTATTTTAAGGTACTGAAAGAAGTCTAGGATAGTAATCAAACAGCTGGTGGACCATATCTAGTTTTGACTATGTAGGTGGGTAACCTTTAACAAACGATTTACCCTTTTTTGGCCTTAGTTTAATTACCTGTAAAATGAGGATGTTCAATAGCCTTTAAAGATTATTCAACTCTAGAAAGTCCTATGATATGTTCTTTATTTTTAATTCACACATTTTCCTTCTTTAACACATTAAAAATTTTTTTAAAAATATTTGTTTATTTATGAGACAGAGAGACAGAGTGCGAGTGGGGGAGGGGCAGAGAGAGAGAGAGATGCAGAATCTGAAGCAGGTTCCAGGCTCTGAGCTGTCAGCACAGGACCCGATGCAGGGCTCAAACCCACAAACCGTGAGATCATGACTTGAGCTGAAGTTAGACACTTAACTGACTGAGCCACCCAGGTGCCCCTTTCTTTAACTCTTATTGTTTATCAGACCAAGTTAGACACCTAAGTCTGACTAGGTCCAGGAATGCAATGTTTAACAGACATAGTCTAGGCTGGCGGTTAACAGAAGGGGACCTTCATAGCAGAGGCAGAAATAGATTCAAATCCTGACTCTATCACTTGTAAACTTTAAGTTCTTGGGTTTAACCATTAAGAGTTTGACTATGAGTGGTAATAGTTATATTTACCTTGTACAGTGTTGAGAGGATTAAACTGAGTTAGTTAAATTGAGTTATACACTCAGTAAGACATGTGTCATATAGTAGGTGCTCAAGAAATGGTGTCTACCACTGTTTTTAGAATAACTACTATTGATAGTAATACCAAATCAGACAAGGGTTTATCTCGTAGTGTGTTAAATTTTGTCCTCTGCTAATCAGTATATATGAGTAAATGATTAGTACCCAAAGTGCCTGACTTGTATATGAGAAAATTTTCACAAACCAGACTTTGCTCCTAGCAGATGGATTTGTGAGGGAATATTTTAGTCCATTTTATAGATGACTGAATTGAGGCCAAATCTTTCTTTGATGTCTTATTTCTGGGGTGGGCACTTAGAGACAGTCAAATTAGACACCCCCAGAGCTCTGTCCCAAGTCTAATGTTGTGGCAGGTTGTTTTTTGTTTTGTTTTGTGTTTTTAGTTCTTTCTTTCTTTCTTTCTTTCTTTCTTTCTTTCTTTCTCGCTCTTTGTTTTCCTTTTTATTTCCTCTTGCGTTTGTTTTCTTCTAGGAGCTGTCAAGCCTTAATTCACACAGCTCAGGATATAGAAACTGACTTATTTTCTCCCTCAATGATCTTTTCCTAGAGGTTGATTTCCTTCTGCCTTGAATTGAAGTCATTTTGGGGTATAAATTTTATCTTCTTAACTAGATTGTAGATGCCTTTAGAGTAGAGGAAACATTTTGGATATCTTTGTTTTTCCCCAAGTGCTCAATACAGAAATGTGAACATAATACATCCTGTAATAGGTTTTTAATGTAGCCCAAAGAGCTCTGAGAAGCAGTGAAATTCAACAGCAAATAAGTTCAACCAACATTCTGTGATAGACAGGCTATAATGCATTTAATTTACAGGATAGGCTTTAATTCTTAGACAAGTTTCTTTAATTCTTACAATGAGGGTTTTAAATTTTTTGTCTTTGAATAAATTCATTAATCACAAATATTGTCCATCCTTTCAACCAGGTAGAATACATGAGTATCACTAGACCTATTTTGTTAATACTGAAACTATATTTGCCCCATGATTATGGGAGAATTAGTATGCATACATTGAATAAGAGGAAGTAAAGACTTAAAATGCCTGTTCTTGAGCTTGTGCTGAGTGTGGCCCAAAGTACTTGAAAGAGTCTTCCTGAGCCACACAGTGACAAATGTTATTGCATTGCTCTGCCATCTCTTGCTCTGTGACTGTTCTGTTTCTGTTGTTGTTGTTAATAATGAATTTTACAAAAACTAATGATTACAAAATAATTCAATGTGTAAAAACATCCATCCTATCCAGTTGTGGTAAACTGTACTCCTCTCTCATTGGTACAGGAGGAAATGCCTCTTTTTTTAGAGATGAAACCATTGGCAATTTCTCCTAAGACTTGAGGGCAGGATGAAATGTCTATGACAGACTCTTTCTGTCTCTCTCTCGCTCACTCTCTCATTTGCTTTCTGACAAATGGAAAAGAAAAAAAATGCCCTTCTCAAAAAACTGCTACACTCTGTTGTTTTGATTTTCCACATGAAAGGATTCTATTTAAGCACAGGAGGGTCTGGGAAGGCTGGCTTCTTGTTGAGCAAATATATTAATACTCTTCCTCCTACAACATGTAGCCTGATCAACAGCAATTATTTCAGCAGCCAGAATAACCCAGGATTCTGAAAGCGAATACATCAAATGCTTTTTAAAGTCAAAACTAAGACTAAATACAGAACAAACGAAAGGAAGGTACTTACTGCATGCATTTCCTGCCCATGTAAGTGTTTATAAACTACACAGACAGACCTAAAAGAGTAACAATGATGGAAACACCATGTCACACCTTGAATGGACTGTGTGTTCTTGATTGTACTGATCAGCATTTGCCCTTTTCATTGACTTCAGAAACTCCACCCACAACCTGCCCCAGGCTGCTGGAATCTGTGTGACAGTATGGCAAGATTAACGTTAGGAAACACATAAAAGGCACAAAACAAATAGCGCTGCTGCTGTCGTATTGGCTGGAGTGCTCCTGGGATGATCTGTAATCATTTCTTCAGCTTAGAAATCAGCCTTGTGGTCATTGGAGTATTATTGAAGCTCTCAAGCTCTGTGGGTTTTGTCTTCTATTGTTTATAAGAGTTCATTCATTTTGCCATTAATTTTAGTAGAGACACAAGATTCGCTTTTTCATTGTCGGTTTTAAATTTTGGACAAAATAAAGCAAAACAGTGTAAAGGGAGGGGGGAAAACCCACCTCTGGCTCCTAAGATGTATTTGCAGGTCAGTAGTGTTAAATTTCTTTCCATTCAACATGTAAGAAGCTTTAAAAAAAAGATTGTCCTTTTAAAAAAAATGTGCTCAAGCATAAGTGTGAAAGGATGTTAGGAGAGAATCATTATCATCTCTGTGTGTTTACAAAGAGCACACATGAATATATACACACAGAGTCAAAAAAGTAGTTCTTTAAGAATTCCATGCCACGAAAGATTTAATTAACCTTTTCACTAGGAAACCAATTCTGCTTGCTGCCTTCATTATCCCTTCCTTCTGTTTCCACCCCGTGGCTCTCACACTTTATTTCTTTCCTCTTCTATTCCCCCTATCCTTTGGCCCATTCTTTCATCAATGATTCCATTGTTAAATCTGCCAGCTGGTGTTGGAGTCTTTTATTCCTCTCCATTTCCGACTTGAACAACCTTACTTCCATACTTCAGCTTTTGTGGTTACCTGCTTTATTTCATCCTCTATTCTTTCTCAATTTTTAATTGAAACAGCCATACCAACCCAGGAGTATAGGTCAGCTGAAAAGTTTGATAGTCTACAAGGAATAAAGCTTTGAAATACATTTTTCCCACAGGTATAACAATTTATCTTAAGTGAATGTCATTTATGAAAATAAAATCAAAGGAAATCCTCTCCAAACACACACACACGTTTGGATACACACACACACACACACACACACACACACACCATTTATTGAATGCTATATGAAGGAATTATCATTATAATTATCTTAATATTATCTTTTTTATTTTGACTTTTAGATATTAAAATAGACTCCATAAACAAGGGAGCATTGAGGAAGATATTGAAATGGCATGCAAATAAGTATTACATTTTTGATAATGTCCTTATTCTGAAGCAAACTTTTAGAAGTTATCTCTTTGTTGTTGATGATGATGATGTATAGCTGTTTTTCTCCACTGCATTTCCTCCTATCTATTGTTAGGGGAGAGTGAGGGTGTATATTCATATAACCCCCATGCTCGCAATGCCTAGACATGTTGGTTGCTAGGTAACAGAATACTATGAGGGAAGCAGGGCTCATAGTGTGTATCTCTGATCTCGCAGAAATGCAGAAACCACCACAGGAGGGAAGTTTTCTGCGTTTCCTTGCATTTTTGCTGAACCAAACAAAATTACTATTGCATGACAAAGTACCACTTAGCCTTATGAAGCTTCCTGGCAGTTTCAGTTTAATCATTGCTGTAAAGGTTCCATAAGTCTTGCTTGGTTATTTCTATAAGACTGTATGGTAGGTTTACTCTACTGAGTCAAACTTTCTTGTCCACGTTCCTGTTCCCTTTGGTCCCCTCTAGGTTGTTAAAGTTCCTGTCACCAGGTACTTGAATTGACTTGTTAGTTTCCAATGTCTTGCATTCGAATAGAATTTTAAGAAAATTCTTATATCTTGAATAGACAAAACTGTAGCTAGGATATAAAGTCATTCAATTGGAAATTTCTTGGAACTTCATCACTATAAAAAAAAGAAAAAAAAACTCTTCTAAAACCTTAATTCTTAATTAAAACAAATGGGTTACATGGACGTATGAGGCCTCAAGAAAGAGTCAGGGATGGGTCAGTTTATTTTATTTTATTTTTTTTGAGAGAGAGAGAGAGAGAGAGAGAATCTCAAGCAGGCTCCACACCCAGCACAGGAGCCCAGCTGAGGGCTCAATCCCACAACTGTGAGCTCATGACTTGAGCCGAAGTCAAGAGTTGGATGCTAAATTAACTGAGCCAGCCAGGTGCCCCTAGGGTCAGTTCATTCTTGGGTGCCTGGGTGCCCACTGTGCGCTTATGTGCTGAGCACTGGTGTTACAGAAAATGAGACAGCATCCTGGCCTCTGCATACACGTGGGTAGAGATATACACATATAATCACATTGTGGGAAACTTTGAAGCAGAGCATTGGAAGATTTTTTGGGAGGACAGATGCAGCAGCAACCAACAAGGCCTAGGGGAGTCAGGAGACTTCAAAGAGCTGTGTCTTGAATGATGAGAGGTTTCCCAGAGAGAAAAAGGCCATTGACCTTTCCTGGCTTTTTCAGGACACTCATCCATCAATACAAAACACTGTTACATAGGGATGCCTTCCTAGACTTCTTTATCCACATGGGATTCATTCATCATATGTTCTCTCAGCCTCTTCCTCCCTTTCCTGAGTGGGCTTATCTTAGGTTTATTTATATATTCAACAGTATTATTTAATATTTTAATGGAGATTTCAACCTTTCACCATCAAGGAAAGGGTCATAGCTGTTTCCTCACATTATCCCCAAGGAACATCACAGTGCCTTGCACATAGTAAGGATATAATAAACGCTGAATGAATGAATGGGCAGACTCGCAAATCATGCCATTTAGGTAGCTGCCTTCCCTGATTTAATGGTTTGAGTGGCCAAGCTCATATTCCCTGTCTTTGATATTCCTAAAAGAAAAAAAAAAAACTATTGTTACTACATACCCTTCTTAAGTGTACTATATATATCCTTTTATAAATCTAAATCTACCAAATATATCCCTTAGCTTTAGCCTTTTGCCTAGTATATAAAACATGAATGAGAACACTGTTAGAAGAATTCTACAGATAGTTCAAATACAGGTAAAAGAAAAAAAATGCTGGTCAGTTCATTGTCCCAACTACAATATCTACAGTACTCCCCCTAAAGTCCATTAATAACTTACTGTTCAGGGGTGGGGATGGGAGTGAGGATTAACATTTGTTAAGCACTTACTTTATGTCAGACCTTAGATTGTTCCCTCAGTCTATACAGTAGTCCCCCGTTATCCACAGCTGCATTTCCCCTGATTTCAGTTACCTGCAGTCAACCATGGTCTGGAAGCAGATCATCCCGACAATACATGAGAAGCTTAATCATGGTCTAACACTGTGTCACAGTGCCGGCATCGTTCACCTCACTTCATGTCATCATGTAGGCATTTTATCATCTCACATCATCAAGAAGGCTGAATACAATATAGTATATTTTGAGAGACCACATTCACATAACTTTTATCACAGTATATTGCTACAATTGTTCTCTTTTAGTAGTAGTAGTAGTAGTAGTAGTAGTAGTAGTACTCTCTCATATACCTAGTATATAAATTAAACTTTATCAGAGTATGCATGTATAGGAAAAAACATAGTACATATAGGTTCAGTACTATCCATGGTTTAAGGCATCTGCTTGGGGACTTGGAACATATCTCCTACCCCAATATGATTTAGATATTCTGTTAGCCCCACTGTACAAAAAAAGACTCTGAAGTATAGACAAGTTAAATGGTCTAAGCTCACAGTAAGCAAATAAGAGAACTGAATGTCAACTCCAGGTCAGTTTGACCCTAAAGCTGTTTTCTTTTCATTACTTCCTACTCTTTTTGCCACTAGTCTTTACTATCTGAATCTGAATCCTGAGAATCCTCCTCTCTCTCTCTCTCTCTCTCTCTCTCTCCACACACACACACACACACACATACACACACACACATATATACATACTATTTTCAGAATTCAAACTTTCAATAAGAGAATTTTGCATTAGGTAAAACATTTCAGAAGTAGAAAATTGTTATTTACTTATTTATGAGAAATTATGCTTTGTTGCTTCTTTATGTTTTTAAAGCTTTTATTTAAAATCCAGTTAGTCAACATACAGTGTAATATTAGTTTCAGGTGTACAATTTAGTGATTCAACACTTCCATATATCACCCAGGGCTCATCACGACAAGTACACTTCTTAATCCCCAACACCTATTTAATCATCCCCCTACCCACTTCCCCTCTAGTAACCATCAGTGTCTTTACAGTTAAGTGTCTCTTTCTTGGTTTGCATCTCTCTCTCTCTCTCTCCCTCTCTCTCTCTCTCTCTCTCTCTCCCTCTCTCCCTCTCCCCCTCTCCCCCTCCCTCTCCCTCTCTCTGTTTTTGCCTCTTTAAAGCAAAGAGTCTTTCCAATTATTCCTTTGTCAGCATATGTTAAATATTGAAGAGTTGCTGCTAACTTTCACTTAGTTCAGGGACTGTCAGGTGGGTTCACAGTGAATGCACTACTGGGTTGAATTAGAATCGAGTTTTCTTTTCAGTCTGCTTGTTTAGCAATGCGAGTAGTGGACAATATGAGGAACAATGTGAGAATGTTCCCTTCATGACAGAATATAGGGTTAAGTGCCTCTTTTTTGCAGCTTAAAATATGAAAATTCAACCTTCACAGTTTGTAAATAGCATCTTTTCTAAGAAAACACTGTAATTATATAATTTAAATATTTCAAGCCTAGATATATCTCACTTAAATCTAGGGAGTTAATAAATGTTTTCAATATGGTTTATACTAGAAACTTTGAGAATCTGGTAACTTAATTGGCACTAAAAGCACTTAATTTTGTGAAAGCCATACCAAACTTGCCATTACTAACTGCACAAATAGAGAGGGCAATTTGCTAATGGTGTTCCATTTGTGGCAGCTTGCGGACTACCTACCCAATTTACTCATCAAGGCACTTCCAAATATAAACCAGTTGATGTGAAACATTGAATGGCTTTCAATTCAATAGAACACTTACCTATTTAGATATGAATAAATAGGGACATCATATCAAAGTGACATTCACTCTGTAGACCAGTTACTGGTGACCCAAGAGTGAGCAGAGCAACAACAAGTCCTACTATGATGAAACATATCATCTCTCAGGAGAAACAAGTGTTAATTAAAGGATTTGGAGGCAGATGCATCCCAAGCTTAGGAACAAGACAGTGGGATAGGAGGAATCCTGATATATTCAAGGAACGTGAAGAAGGATAATGAGCCTTAGAGAACCATGTGCAAGAGGTTATGCTGTGGGGGTTGAGGCTGGATGGTAAGCAGGAGCCAGATCATGCAGGAGATTGCAGGAGATTGCTTCAGTCTGAATGTCTGTGCCCTCCCTCCCCAAATTCATATGTTGAAGTCCTAATGCTCAACATGGTCATTTTAGGAGGAGGTAAAGGTAGTGCATCTTGGGAGATGCTTATGTCATGAGAGTGAAGCCCATATGACTGGGGTTAGTGCTCTTATAAAAGACACTACAGAGCTCCCTAACCCCTTCCACTGCAGTAAGAAGTCAGCAGTCTGACAATCTGCAAGAGGTTCTTCACCAGAACTTAACCACATTAACAGTCTGATCTTGGATTTCCAGCCTCCAGAGCTATAGGAAGTAAATTTCTATTGTTTATAAGCCACCCAGTCTGTGGTATCTTGTTATAGCAGCCCAAATGGGCTAAGACAGAATTTATGCATTTTTTCTTCAATAAACACCAAGCATCTGCTATGAGGTGCTATTCTGAGGATAAAGGAGTGAATAAAACTGATGAATCCCTGAGAAGACAGATAATTAACAACTAAACTCATAAGTAGATAATATGTTAGGTGGGAAATATTCTGAAGAAAATTAAGCAGGTGAGGGGGACTGAGAGTGGCATTGGGGGCCGGGAGAAGAGTTACTAGTTTGTAAAGATCAGCTGGCAGGATAAGTTGACATTGGAATAGAGGAGCTAAAGAAAGTAGGCCATATTAAGGGTTTTAGCCTTTCTAATAACAAGTGCTAAGTCATTGAAGGGTTTTAAGTAGAGAAATGGCATGATCAGAATAGCATTCTAGAAGGATCCACCTTGATGTAGGCTACAGAAATGATGATATTAGAAAAGGGTAGAAGCAGAGGACTAGTAAGAGAATTATTGCAGTTGCCTAGGTGATACTGGCAGATCATCTAGGTGTAAGTGATGTGGCTGAATGTAGATAAATTTCATCATTGGAGTTGGTTCTTAATTCCATGTGATTCTAAGTAATAGTGCTGTCTTTGAAAAGAGTTCTGAACTGGCAGTAGGTAGAAATGATTTTAAGTCTTTAACTGATTCACCTTGAGTTACTTTCCTGTTTTATACCTTCTCTATAAAAGGAGGTAATGATGTTTGGATGTTCTACTCTTAAGCTTTTATAAAGAACAGATATATAAGAAAGGCTTAAAATATTTAAAGTGCTATATCATACAAGGGGTAAGCAGTTCTTATTCACTATAAATACTATAATACTGTAAATATTTTTTCTAGACTAACAGATATACAGCTGTTTATTATTTTGAGTTTCCAGAGTGAACACAAAGGTGATACAAAGAAACCCACCATATAAATTTGGAATATTGCAATTTAGATAGTATATGCTTATGACTTAATATTAATTGACATATTGATTGAGTTCAACTGACAAAATGTCTATACTGCAACAATTTCTAAACCATGGTCCTTGTCCAAATTTAAGGTTATTAACAGAGCTAAGAGTTTGATTTCATTCCCAAGTGCCTCCTTAGTACCCATCACCTATATCTAGCCCATCCTCCACCCAACTCCCTTCATCTACCCTCAGTTTGTTCTCTATTGTTTAGAGTCTCTGGTGTTTTGTCTCCCTCTCTTCTCTTTGTCCCCTTCCCATATGTTCATCTCTTTTTCACACATGACTGAATTCTTATATTTGTCTTTCTCTGATTGACGTATTTCTCTTGGGATAATACATTCTAGCTCCATCCACATTATTGCAAATGGCAAGATTTCATTCTTTCTGATGCTGGGCTGCTAAGCTTGTGCATAGTCCTCTAGGAACTCCCTTTTGAGAGTCTCAAAAAAATGTCTGTAACAAGAAAGAGCGGGGGGACAAGAAGGGATGTCAAGACCCCACTGGTTTAAAATCCCAGTGCCATCTCTTTGCCGGACCCATGGTTCAGAACACCTTCCTACTCTGAGTCAGGAACTCGCAAAAGTCTTTGTCTTGTATATATTTACAGCTGGAACATTCATGCAGCCCCTAGTGGAAAAAAAAAATGGAAATCTTGTATGTAGATTCTATGAATTCATTTGAATAAAACTGGGCTGTCAACTTATTTTAGATATTAGAAATCTCTAACCTCCAATTTGAGAGAAAACATTATGGTCTTCATCTGTACCATGTTGCTTTGCTTCTAACAGAGATTATGCCACTGATGTGTTGATTTTGATGGTGCTCAAAACAAACATTTCATTTATTTGCTTTGTCAGTCGTGTTCTTCTAACTCCCTCTTCCCATTTATTAAAATAAACATCTTGGATAGTGTCATTTATTAGCTTTTCCGTGAGGTTATCTGACCTTTTTTAATCATTGTGTGGCCAAATGAAATAAAGCACATGCATTGAGGCAGTGAATAAGATTTGGGGTTAGTGAGTTTGATGGAATCACAACCAGTAATTTTAAAATGTGACTGAATTCTTCCTACATTTAAAATCTTTCATTATGCTACTTCAAAGCTAATTTCTTTCTTGTTTTTCTGAATAGTTGCTTCCATTAATCTCACTTTAGGTAATGATGGTAATGATACAATTATATGTAATCATTGCCTGAATTCAGTATGCAACACATCAGTCCCTTTATGTAGTGATTGTACAGCTCTCTACAATCTTTGGATTTGGAAAGTTTCCATCATGTCTTGCCAAGATCAGATTGAAAAGTCTCTGACATTTTGCATAACATCAGTCAAGACGGGTGTTCCAACTGTCCCTTGTAGTGACTGGGCAAACTCACCCATCTGGCTGGTGCTAGTTGAAGCTACAGATGAAGACATGAGGCAGGCTAAGCAGATCTTTCTGTTTACAAAGATTCCAAATCACTTAAACTATTCAGAAAAATACATATATTTAAGAACAAGAACTTTGATAAAGACCTCAAATGTGCACATCTAATCTATTTAAACTACTAATGATCCAAATCATAATCTAAGTGAATGTATTATGTTTTTCTGCAAAGTGAATATTTCAAAAATTTTAATTAAAAAAAATTTTAAAAAATTATTTATCTATTTTTGAGAGAGAGAGAGAGAGAGAGAGAGAGAGAGAATGAGAATGCGTGGGAGGGGCAGAGAGAGAGGGAGACAGAGGATCCAAAGCAGGCTCTGCAGGCTCCAGCACACAAACCATGACATGACCTGAACCACCCAGGTGCCCCATTTCAACAATTTTGAATATATTTTCCTAAAACATAGCTAACATTACTACCAGCTATCATTCATTATTAATATATTCCTCAGAGTACTAAGAGGTGGATTTGTGCTTCCATTTCTTTTTGTTTTTGTGCTGTGTAAATACAATTTTAAGTTCTGAACACCGATTTTGTTTAACACTTACTCAATCTAGTTCACTTAAGAGTTAGTATTTTCCATATGTTCTGATACAGTGGAATGGAGCATGCCCATATCTTCTAAGAATTAAATAATAAAATATGCAGGTGGCTTTAAGGTACTAGCTTACTGTTTATTCCAGGCTTAAAATATTTTTCTTTCTTTTTTTTAAATCTCTGTCTCTCAGGATAAATACCAGAACTTCTCTGGTCTCCAGGAAATATTTACAATTCACCATTTTACCCTGACCCATTCAATTTGATTTGTAAATAATGTTTTTAATTTTTTAAAATGTTTTACTTATTTCTGAGAGAGAGAGAGAGAGAGGTAGAGTGAGCAGCGGAGGGTCAGAGGGAGAGGGAGACACAAACCGAAGCAGGCTCCAGGCTCTGAGCTAGCTGTCTTCACGGAGCCCGACGCAGGGCTCAAACCCACAAACCATGAGATCATGGCCTGAGCCGAAGTCAGACGCTTAACTGACTGAGCCACCCAGATGCCCCTAAATAATGTTTTTAAAGATTGGTGTTAATACAGTGTTGTATGTGTGGCAGTGGGTGGAATGACAGTCACTAAGTCTAAAATGGACTTTTCTTTTTTAGATCCCCTTTAGCTGCTCTAAATAGATTTTCTCTCTAGTTCTGAAACACACTTTTTGTCCTATTGATGTCAGCTGACTAATCAGCATCTATCTATGAGATTTAACTTAACCAAATGGAATACCCTTGATTTTCCCTCTCAGATTTAATCTTCCTGACTCTTACTCATATCTGTAAGCAAAAACTACTATCTATGACTGGCTCCAATCAACCAAGCAAGAAAGCAAACAAACAAATGATTAGAGCTCTCCCTCTTTCTCTGTTTTCTTCCTCTCCTCCTCCCAACCATTGCCAAGTCCTAGAAGCATGATATTGAAAACATGTCCTGCACGGCTTCCCACCTCAGCTCTACCACCACCTTCTTCACACTCTCCTCTGGTCTACTGAAGTGATCCTGTAATTGCTGTCTTTGATTCTATCTTTCCCTTACAATCTGTTCACATTTATAGTGCTGTAATTTATTGTGCTTTTTCCTGTTGTAAGCTTGTTATAAAATCCAAATTCCTCAAAGAGTCTTTTAAAGCTCCTTGTAAATCATCCCATCTTACTCTGCTGTTGTATCTTGTTCTACTCTCTACATTCTTGACCTCTCCAGCCATAGTGGCCTGTTTTGGATGTCCTTTTTTGAACACCTCAAAGCTGTTCTTGCCTTAAGGCTTTGACACTGCATTTCTATCTATCTGGAATGCCCATGTCCTATATCCTAAGAGAGAGGTCTTCCCAGATCCCAAGTCACCTTCTATCATACCACCTTAGTTAATTTTCTACAGGTCTTTTTTTTTTTTCTTGATTGATTGATTGATTGAGGTCTTCTACCATTAGAAAGTAAGCTTCAAGAGAACAGGGACCTTAACCCTTATGCTTATTAATTACAATCAATATCTAGAAATATATGTAGATCACAGAATGAGAGAAATAAATATTTATTGACTAAATGGGTAAACCCTTAGGGGAAGAGTTATTGCTGCATATATTAGATGATGTAAGTTGGAAAGAGGAATAGACTCAAAAGAAACTTGCCTTCTGAGAGTCTTTAGTCAAGTATGAAAGAGAAGCCAGGGCACCATTGGAATAATAGTGTTTGCTTCCTCCATGATCTCACCTCCCTCTCTTCCTTCTCTGTCCTTCATTTCTTAAATATTTCTTTTTCGGGCACTATTTTCAAATCATGATTGGGTAAGATGGAAGGAATTCCAAGGTAAGTTGGGAAAAGTTCCTACACTCACACTTATAAAGCCCTTTCCATTAGGGGATAAAAAATAAGAGATGCACATGGATAGCTAGTAATAGCACAAAGTGACTCATATTAGAAAGCTGCTATTATAGAAGCAGATACAATCCAAGCCTACTTCTCAAGGGCCAACTAAAAGTGTCTATATCAGCATCAACACTGGAGAAAATCTTGCCTTAATCCTCAGGGACACAGGCCAGGCCTGTGCTCCCACCCAGGATGACTTTGCACTCTGTGCTGCCAATATCATTCAGCTTAGCTACTCCTCAAACCTTAGGAATTTTATGCCTGGAGGCTTCTCTTTCATTTCTTTCTGAAAATGATGGTATTATGTGCTGATCTCTTCATTTACTTCTTTCCGAATAGGCTGCACTCATTCCTGCTAGGTTTTTCCTCCAACTGACTATATCTCATCATGGCTACTTGGGCTGAAACTTAATAGGGGCTCTGTTACATACCTTACCAGAATTCTTTCTATACTGACCTCTCTGTACAACTATTCATAACACATCAAGTCTGAGCTTTAAAAAGATTTTCCTAGACACCCTGGGTGTGTCAGATGATTTGGCATCTGACTTTTGATTTTGGCTCTGGTCATAATCCCAGGGTCATGAGATCAAGGCCTGTGTTGGGCACCGTGCTCAGTATGGGACCTGCTTATGATTCTTTCTTTCTCTGCTCCTCTCCCCTTCTCTCTCTCTCTCTCTCATAGATAGATAGATAGATAGATAGATAGATAAGATAGATAGATGATAGATAGACGATGGAAAGAAAGAAAGAAAGAAAGATAGAAAGAAAGAAAGAAAGAAAGATAGAAAGAAAGAAAGAAAGAAAGATAGAAAGAAAGAAAGAAAGAAAGAAAGAAAGAAAGAAAGAAAAAGATTTTTCTACTTTGGTATACTTATCAACTCCCTTTTCTTATGGAAATAAAATAGTAGCTGACAGGGGCGCCTGGGTGGCTTAGTCGGTTAAGCGACCGACTTTCACTTAGGTCATGATCTCGCGGTTTGTGGGTTCGAGCCCCGCGTCGGGCTCTGTGCTGACTGCCAGCTCAGAGCCTGGAGCCTGTTTCAGTCTGTGACTCCCTCTCTCTCTGACCCTCCCCTGCTCACCCTGTCTCTCTCTCTCTCCTAGAAATAAATAAAACATTAAAAAAATTTAAAAAAAATAGTAGCTGACAGTGTTTGGATAGTCTAAGTGAGACATTGTGAGATCATAGAAAATGTTTATGTCTCTTTCTCTGGTTTGTGGCAGAGACCTTCTAAAACTCTTGTAATTTTCTAAGTGATAAGAACAGTAGGAGTATCTTTTGTTCTAACCTTTATTCTTTGACCCCAATTCCTGACACAGAGTTCCTAAATTCCTTGGAACTTTTTGTTCTAATAAGGCAACTCTTGGTAGGGTCCTGGATGGGGGCCAGTCACCAGAAAGATCAAGCCATGATTAGAAACTTGGAGTTTTCATCTCCACCCACCTCTCCTCATTATCCAGAGAGAGGAGAGGAGCTACAAGTGGAGTTTATGATTGATCATGTCTACCTGATGAAGATGCTGTAAAAGAATCCAAAAAGTATGGTGTTCAGAGAGCATCTAGACTTGATTGACATGTAGAGGTGCTGGGAGAGTGGCTCAGAGAGAGTATGGAAGCTCTACACTCCCTTTCTACATAACTTGCCCTATGTACCTCTTCCATCTGGTTGTTCCTGAGCTATATTCTTTTATAATAAACTGGTAATCTAAGAAATAAACTTTTCCTGAGTTCTGTGAGCCAATCTAGCAAATTAATCAAACCTGAGGAGGGGGTCATGGAAACTTCTAATTTATAGCCAGTCAGTCAGGAGCACAGAAAACAAACTGAATTTAAGATTGAGTTCTGAAGGTGGAGATTGGGGGGTGGGGGAGGGGTGTCTTGTGGGACTGAACCCTTAATCTGTGAAATCTGATGTTCTGTTCATGTAAATAGTGTCAGAAATTGATTAAATTGTAGGAGACCTAGTTAGCATCACAAGGAGTTGTTTGGTATGGGGAAATCTCCATGTATTGGTGACCAGAAGTGTCAGAAGTGAAGTGTTCTGTATGAGTAGTAAAGGAAAAACACACAGGAGGAGTGGGTTTTCTCAAACCATTGTTCAGGATGGAGTTAATGTTCCTCTACTTTGTATTTCCAAGAACAGTGTCCCAAACCCAGAAATAACTAATTAAGATCCCAGAGGAGAATACTATCAGAATCCATAAAGTCTAGGGCCCCATTAGATCAGCAAGTTATCACCACAGGGCAGCCTTTCCTATTTCCTGTCAACTGTACCAGAGTTTCTTGAGTAGGACAAATAAGTTCGGTGTGATCCATGAGCTCCTCTGCACATAATTCTAAGAATGCCATAAGTCTCTCTGAGGTAGATAGGAGGATTGAAGATAAATCAACCACTGTTGGGGGCTGAGGTCCTAGCACTAATCTTCCTTAGTGAGAACCTTCCTTAATCATATTTTTGCCAATACTCTAGTCTTTCTCTATAATTTCCCACTGAGAGCATGAAAGTTTGAGCTAATCTGTGGAATCTGACTGAATGCCATTCTTGTCATACTCAGAACATAAATCACCTTGCCCCTCTGTATAATTTTCTTCCAAGATGCTTTCCTATGGTGGTTCTACTCATTAGCTTGGCCATCTTCTTCTTTCACTTTTCTTAGACACAGACTATAATTAATTCAGATTGAGACCCATGTTTCCTGACCCTCCGCTCAGCAATTTTTACTCTATAAATTAATCTGCTGCCCAAATGTATTGTAAATATTGATTCTAAAAAGACTTCAATGTAGTCCAATTTGCTCAAGCAATATGGAGACAGCTTGAATTTCTCTTAGGATATTGGCTAAATACTTTTAAAGTATGTGGTTAGTTTTGCAAATAAATTTAGGTAATGTATATACACACAAGTTAAATATGTATCCTAAAACTATTTATTGATAGTATGGATTATTAGCAAGCAGAATAAAACAAAACAAAAATAATTATAAAACTCAAAGCCAAATACCGTTACTAAAGTGTGTCATGGGACTTGGCAGTGACAACTAGAATCTAAATGTCTTTAGAAATCAAGAGTCTATAGGCATTATGTATGGGACACAGACATCCAGGGTTGAAATATGTGACTGTTCAAGGGAAGCTTGTCAATCCATTATAACAATGGATTATTGCACACAAAGAAAAATGGTATGCAAACAAACAAAATCCAAAGAACAGTGTTTTTATTTCCATGATTCTTCAGTTGCCTTTGGCCATTCTTTTTTCTTAGTTTTTCCAGCTCTGTAGGGGTCTTTGACCCAAGGCTGTTTCATGATCCATTTAAACCTGAGGAAACCATGGATCTAAGTTGTCCACCATTCCCTGAGTGCACTGTCAGATGGGACCATCCGTGGGACCTTTGTAATAATGAATTTTTTGAAAATATTCAGTGACTTCTTTTGTTGCTTATTTTGCACATTGGATGGTTAGCAATAAATTTTTCCCACAGGCAAAACAATATAGTTCCCATATTTCCTTAGAAAAATACCAGAAAGAGTAGAAGTGGTATAGACATACCTAGTGATGGAAAGCAAATAGTTATATCCTCATCATATGGATAAGAAATGGAAGCTTAGCGTGATTGCAATTTGCGAAATATTAGAATTTGTCTTACCCAGGTCTGTGTAACTCTAAGCCCAAAATTATTTCCAAGACTTTAGGCTGTCTCAGGTATTCTATCTAAAATGCTGCAAATAGCAGTTGCTTTTTTGTATAGTTATGAAAAACTATGAAATATTAAACATTCCAATTACTAAGCTTCCACGCTAAGCAACAGTAACTTATTAATCTCTCCAATAAATCCCAAGTACAGAAAAGATTACGGCACTGTGCATTTATTTTGATTAAAATAATTTATGTAAATTTTAATTCAAATTAGGCTCAGCCTTAGGTACCTAGAATATTAATTCAGAAACTAGTCTTTATTAGTCCAGATTCACATGCACAGAGTTTTGGCTAAGGACACTGAAGCAAACACTTTATCTTTATTAGCCATCAAGTGGCAAGCATTTATTGAGTACCTTCTAAGCATTGGGGAGGAGCCTGAACCTCAAAGAAATTGCCATCTGTTGGGACAGTCTGACTAAATCACTTGAAGCCATTTGAAAAAAAAACAAGATAGTTCATAATTAAGTGTTAATGTGCTATAGAAATTCAAGGAAGCAGAAGGTTATTGAAAGCACCTGGATTCATTGAAAATTTTATGGAAGACTTTACATTTTGAGTAGCCTTCAAAAAACATGGAGAAACTTTGGGTAAATGGGGAGAAGCATGAAGGAATTCATAGTCAATGAGTATAGAGGTGGAATGAGGTCAGATAAATTGATGTATCAGATTCCAAAGAATGCATACTGCATATTGTTTGTCCTCCTCTAAACAGAATAAGATTAGGTACCTTGTGCCTCTTCCTCACCTTCTACTTCAAAACAGTGCCTAGAGGCACTTGGGTGGCTCAGTTGTTTAAGAGTCTGACTTCAACTCAGGTCATGATCTCATGGTTTGTGAGTTCGAGCCTTGCATCAGAATTTGGGCTGAGAGCTCAGAACCAGGAGCCTGCTTCAGATTCTGTGTCTCCCTCTCTCACTCTGTCTTTCTCTATCAAAAATAAACAAACATAAAAAATGAGACAGTGCCTAGCATGTTGTAGGGACCTAATAAATACACTGTGGCTCTTCACAGTGAGAAGAAGGCTGAGGAGTCTGGATTCGATATAGGATATGGAAAATATAAATGAGAAAATATAAAAATATATTGCTGTCTCATTTCAGTTTGCATATAGTTAGTGATTTTATTGTTATCAGTTTGCTAAAAAGATTTTGTTAACTGTGGGTAAAATTTTATTCAGACACAGCTTATATATAATAGAGGTGAAGGTAGAATGGACAATGATTGGATAATTCCTTTTGCTTCAGACTTCTTTATTGTGTCATCTTTTCTGAATCAGATAAAGGTTAATGATTGGTTTGCGATCCCACTCCTGAGCACATTTTAGCAGAAGTAGAATTAAGTCTGTTTTGACTGAAAGGAGAAAAAAGCCCTGAGTGGAGAGTAAATTAAAGATAAACATGACATATTCATTCAGACAGTCAGTCATTATGGTAGCCAGTCTCCAGGATGACCCCCCGTTATTTCTGTCTCCTGGTATTGACACCCTTGTATAATTTCTTCCTGTTGAGTATAACCTGGACTTTAGAACTTACTCCCTCTGTGACTTTATAACTCAAAGGAATGATAGCGTATATATATATATATATATATGATAGCGTGTGACTCAGAGATTAGGTTACAAAAAGTAGTGTGACCTCTCTCTTTCAATCTCTGGAATCATTGTCTCTGGGAGATCTAGGTTCCATCTTGTGAGTTGCCCTACGGAGAGCCCATATGACAAGGAACTGATGTATTCTGCCAGTAATGATGTGATTGAGCTTGGAAACAGATCTTCTAGCCCAGTCAAGCCTTTAGATGACTGTTGTTCCAACTAACATCTTGACTACAGCCTCATGAAAGACCATGAGCCACAAATACTAGGATAAGCCATGTTCAGATTCCTGATGCCCATAAAGTGTGTGAGATAATACATGTTTATTGCTTTAAGTCAGTTAACATATCTCGGAATACTGTGTGAGAGGCATTAAATGTTCTGGGGCTATAGAGAGATAAGACTTGGATTCTGCCTTAAGGACTTAAGAGCTGAGTGCTATTCTGTAAGGAGAAGATTGAGGGGGTAGTAAGGGCTTCATGGCAGAGGTTGAGTTGGAGCTTACGAGCTAAGCAGGCATTACACATATGAAGTATGTGGCTGAGGATATATTGCCTGAACTGTTTTACTTTGTGATGAGATTAACAAAATTCCAAAAATAGAGTGGTTGAAAAATCAAGTTAATAATGATAATAATTATAACAATAATACTTGAGTATATTTCCTTCTTTATTTTTTTGACTCTAACAGTGTTTCCACATATAGTAATTCATCGATCCCCATAAATATCAAGTGAGATGGGCAGAGCAGTCATTGTTGTACCCATTTTATCAACAGAGTAGTTAAGATTCTGAGAGACTCAATGTTATGTCCAAGGTAGGACAAGTAGTTAAGTGACAGAGATGAAGCCTGGGTTCTTTGAAAATAAGTATAAAGTGTAAATCAATGTATACAATGAAACAACCTCAATTAATTAAAGAAAAAGTACTGGAAGGAGTCAGAAGGAGGGGAAATCACTTCTCTAGAAGTTCTAAAAAAAAAAAAAAATAAACAAGACTTAAATGGTGGCATGGTGCCTTAGTGAGAAAGGCTGGCAGTTGTCTCCTAAAAGACTTCTCAGGGAGGTAAGTTATGTACTGGTGTAAGAAATCAGAGTTTTGTAAGCTCTCAAACCTGACTTAGCTCTTGCACAAGCAGGTCCATCTCTCAAGGGAATATATGTATTAGCAAAATGTACAGACAGATTTATTAATTTGTAATGAGAAAGGTCACAACCAGGCACCTTAGAATATTCTGTTGGCATAAATAGCACATTCATTGTCTTTAGGCACACTTTAAACACTTGCTGATGCCCGTGGTCTCAGGATGGAGAAAGTTATCTAGAAGAATTTAAAGGGCATTCCTTGGCTTTGGATAAGGGGGAAAGGGTGGTGAGACAAGTGAGACAATTTTTCCTCTTCAGAGATCACCTTGCCAGGAGCATCAGTCCCTTGGCCAAGATTCACTTCCTCTCTCAATAGAAATTTACTTCCCAAACTCTCTGTACCAACTTCCTAGGGCTGGCTTTATAAAATACTGAGAACTAAGTGACTTTAAGGGGGCAGAAATGTATTCTCTTAGTTCTGGAAGTTAGAAAGATGAAAGGTGTCAGCAAGGCCATGCTCCCTCTGAAGTCTCCAGCAAAGAAGCTTTTCTTGTTTCTTTTCAATTCTGGTGGCTCCCATCCATCTTTGGCATTTCTTGGTTTGTAGCCAAATCGTTATTACTTCAGACTCCACAGTCACAGAACCTTTTTCCCTCCATGTGAATCCTCTCGTCTTTGTATAAGGACACCATCCATCAATTCAGGGCCCACTCTAATCCACTATGACTTCATCATAACATGATTACATCTGCAGACTCTACTTCCAAATAAGGCTACATTCACAGGTACCAGAGTTAGGATTTGGGCATATTATTTTCGAGGGGAACACAATTTAACACACTACACCCTCTTCTCCCATGCTTTCACTTTTGACCAGCCTCACTACCTACCACCCTATCCAGGATAGATTCTTTTTGCATTCAAGTGTAATTTCTACCTCATTAAGGTGTCTTTGTTTATAACTGACCTCACCTATTACATTAATTACTTTAGGGAGAAAAAGAATGGAAGGATTGGAAAATTCTCTCATAAATAACTTGGGTTTTTTAGTGATTACTTTTATTCCAAACACTAAATCTTTCCTCTATTCCTGAACATATAGATTAAAAACTCCTGCAACTGCTATGCTATCAAGAATCTGCTGTTAGTGATCACAGCTTGTGGGAATGGATAGTAGTTTGGGAGACAATGGCAAAGCCAACAGGGAGCTGGAGAAGGTATCAGCCCCTCCTTCAGGGAATCCAAACAGAAAATAGTAACATTCCTTAACAGGGTAATACTGTTTTATTTTTCAGTCGTACATCAAATGTAGACAAAAACACTACATTTTTTTTTCTGTACAATGTAAGTTGCTGCAAATAAAACTTCCATGGAAACTCCCTAGCCTCCCCAGTAACCAGACTGGTGCCTTATAAACCTCTGTCATACAGAAGTTCCAGAAGAGCTTCTATTATTAAATAGCATGAGTGTCTATGTCCGAATTTCCTCTTCTTATGAGGGCACCAATAATATTGAATTAGAGTCCCCCCTAACAACCTCACTTAAGGTAATCGTCTCTTTAAAGACCATATTTCCTAATAAGGTCACATTCGGAGGTACTCAAGGTTAAGACATCAACATGTAAATTTGGGGTAAGGAATACAATTTAAGCCTTAACAGAAGATATTGCTAAATAACTGGATGGTGTGTGCTGAGAATCAAATTTCCTACTGTTAGAGAAGTGACAGATAATTGGGATTAGGCTAGAAAGAACCCTGTGGTATTGTATTACAATCAGAAATATTACTATAAAATTTAGTTTAACATAGACAAAGATAGATTCATAAATAATTGTGTAAGTATGTGTATACATGGGCCATTGTGCTTTCATATATGTCCTAGCTCAGTCCAGTGAGAGGGACCAGAAGCAGTGACATACCAGGAGCAACAAGCACATCTAGCACCTTGATTTTGGCTTCTAAAAACCATTATCTGATGAAAAGAACCAGAGTTCCTTTTAGAAATAACTGATTTTTAAAGCTGGGGCAAGGAAAGTGGTAGATGAGCCTGGAGCATCTAATAGTGCCAGAAATCAAAGAAGTGCTAAAAAAAAAATAAATAAAAGGATGTCAAAGGGACACTGGAGACGGTGTGAAAGGGCTCCCAACTGGCAGAACTAAGAACATTTGGGCATCAAAGCAAATGGTGTGGTATTGGAATAGAACTCAAATTGGGTATGTTACCCAAAGCATATAAACATATGTACACAAGTACATAGTGGTATAAATTAACAATTAATTAATAAATGTGGAGGGAGTCAAAGATCCTTCTTATAATTGTATCCCAACTAATGTAAGAGTGGGCTAGACTTAGTCACTTTTATCCAAAAGTAGCGTATGGAAAGGGGTATGTTAGTGACATTCTGGAAACCCCCCACAGCCACTAGCTTAATGGAAGTGACAAAGGCTAACATCATCAGTAATAAGTTGTATTAATAGCATATACCCCCGATATGATGTGATGATGACAGAACTTCACCGCTGTGGTATTTTTCCCAAAATCTACCTAGTCACAAGAAAGATGTCAGATGAATTGAGGGGTATTCTACAAAATACTTAACCAGTACTTTTCAAAACTGTCAAGGTCATAGAAAAGAAAGACTAAAAACCTATCATAGACTAGTGAATAGTAAGAAGGCATGCCAACTAAATGCAGTGTGGAATCCTTAACTGAGTTCTGAAAGAAAAAGGACATTCATGTAAAAACTGATTAATACAAATAAAATCTATAGTTTAGTTAGTAGTTTAAAGGAAAAAGGAAAGAAAGACTTGTGTCAGATGGATCACTACTCTCTGGCTGTAGAATTCCTTAATATTCTAAGTATGAGTTTAATTGAGGAAATATCTTAGAGATGAAACTTAAGGTCTCACTGCTATTTTTTATATTTTATTTTTTAAAATGTTTATTTTTTGAGGGAGAGAGCGTGGATGTGGGCATGAGTGTAAGGGAGGGGCAGAGAGAGAGGAAGAGAGAGAATCCCAAGTAGGTTCCTGCTATTAGAGCAAGGCTCAACTTGGAGCTCAGTCCCACAAACGATGAGATCATGACCTGAATTGAAATCAAGAGCTGGACTTAATTGACTGAGCCATCCAGGAGCCCCTAATTTTTTCTATGTTAAAAATGCTTCTTCCTTTAGATATTCCTTACATTCTTTAAAAAAAGAGAAAGAGAAAGAGTTGCAAAAGGCTTTCCTGCCAATAAAGAGACCCTAGACACTAATTAGAACTGATCACCAGGTGACCAGTTAGAACAAGAATTAGAGGAGGGAGAACTGAGAGCTGGATGACCCCTTTTGGTGGTCCTCAAAAGGGGATTTCAGGGGAATCATATTCTAATCCTCACTGCCTATAGATATATGATGTTGGACAAGTTATATTTTAATTCCTTTTTTTTAAATCTGTTAATCGAGTAATTAGATTTAAAAACACCTAAAGTTCTAGTTATAACATATAATTCTACTAGCTCTCTATACATATGAGCAGTCGAATCTGAGCTATAGAGAATATAATTTCTGGGGCAGGTATACGATGCTCTTTTACACACCACAGTGACACCTGCTGGGGGAATGGAGTTATCTCCCTGGGTTGGGTAGCTTGGAAAATCAGATCTTGTATGAGAGAAAACCATATAGACTCAGTTTGGACATCAGCTGTAACTTAGATAAAGCAGGTTGAAAGGAATGACTTTTGCTGTTCTCTTTATTGTCTCCTTTTTTACGTTCAGGCATTATCTAGCATAGTTCTGGCACTGCCAAAGATTAACTATGACATGTTAAGCAAATTACTTAACCTCTTTGGGCCTGAATTTCTTCAATTATAAAATGGGAATTAAAAATAACTACTTTGTATTGCTTTATGAGAACGAACTGAGCAAATCCAATTCCAAGGCTATGATTTGTTATGTAATTCTTTATTTAGGTGGATAATATGTGGACACTTCTGGCTTCTGATACTTATCAAGTATTAAATGACAGTAGTCTGTTCATCTCAAATGATAAAGAGGGTCAAAGAGCAGAATCCTGGCTTCTTGTGTCCTTAAAAAAAACCCTGAAGTATGTCAAGAGAATAGATTTAATTTTTCCTAATGTGAACTTAAAAGATTTGAAGAGATAGTTTCAAAGTAGCATTTAGCAGCACATGATTTATGGTTATGATCATAAATTAGCAATGTGCAAGTCACTGACACTTTTTCTCCTGGGGGGACGAGAGCAGCAGGGGACAGGCACAATTGTGGGGGTAGCCAACATCTAGTGGGAGCCATAGTGGAAGATTGATAACTTAGGAATATTTTCAACATGTGCAGATTTGTGTTAAATTGGTTTTGGAGAAAGTTTCTTCTCCAGCCGAGGCTTTACGTTGGCACATGTTCTTATTTTATTGTAAATTAGATTCTCAGTGATAAGCTGCTCAATTCTTTCTTCTGTGCATCTGCTCTCCTCTTTGTGGCCATGGGAAGGGAGGGATCAGCTGCAAGGTGCCCTGGGGACTCGGGCTTCTGGCAAAACAACCGGTCTCAGGAAGGCTCTGGTTCCAGTTATACATTTTTTAAAAAAATATATTTTGAAGAAGGCTTGAAAATGGGATTATTTCCTTAGAACTCAAGAATGAGAAATTACTCCCTAGAAACACTTAACTGAATTATGCCTTTCCATATCATACTGGGTTTTACATATCCCAATTTAACATTATGAAGTTCTTTTACCTAGTTTTCTTGTGATTTTTGCCAGATCATTTGATAACTCATCAGATGTTATTACTGTGTTCTCACAGAGCAGGGAACTGAAGTACAGAGGTTTAATTTGCCCAATTTAGTGATAGAGACAAGAACCGTCCAGGGTCCTTAAATTTCTAGGTGGATAACTCATCCTATACCCTCTGGAGTGGCCATACCATTGCATATAGGTGATGGGAAGTCCTTACTATGGAGATAGTCATATAAATATTGCCGCTAATGTAATAAACAACCTGTTTGGATGTGTGTGCATGTCCCTATAACTGTGGCCTTTTACGCAGAAGTGTTCATCCCTAGGTTCACAAATGGTATTTAAATGTTCCTGATGGTAAAGATCTTCTAAAAATACTTTATCTTTTTCCAAGTAGAAATATTCTGACTTTAGCAAATATTTTTATTTAGGCCAAAATATCATGGACTAGAGTAATCGAGAACCTCTTTCTATCTACATAATAAAACTCAAATTCCTTGGACTTCTAACTCTTTTTCTTGAGCTGTTACACACTGACTTTTTAAAGGTGCTTTATCATATTCCCTACCCCCAAGGGATTACTCTCAAACTTGACTGTACAGCAGAGTCCTGGCCCCATCTCACACTTACAGATGGAGAAAAATACAGAATCAAAATTTTCACCTAGCTTCCCAAGTATTTCTGAAGCAGTGAGCTTGTGAGTTGACATTTGTGGACCCTTCTAGTCCCAAATGATCTGCTTTACAGCCTCTGTTTGCATAACTTGATGCTACCACCATGCCCCATTTTATCTCCCAAAATACTACTTTTATTTCAAGACCCAGGTCAAATTACCTGGGATGCATGAAGCTTTGGTTAATTCTTTCTACTGCAATTAATTCTTCCTATTTCACTGCCTTTTTGTGATTCTGTGTAGCTCTAGTTGCTTATCTGTGTCTTTTTTCCCCTCCAGAGAGAAAGGATAAACTCAGCCTCTAATGCCACACTTAACACGTAGTTCAGTAAGGGCTCACAGAGTACTGAATCCAAGTGTATGGGTAACTTGGTTCTGTAGCTACTTCATTCTGGACAGGAAACAAGACTGATCATGTCTTTCTGCTTTACATTCAGTCTCAGAGTTTGGGACTAGCTGTTATGGATTTCATTTAGCTCCATCACTCGACTCCAGATGTCCTGTTAAGCTTGAGCTACCACCTGACAGCCTAGTTTTTGGTTGAAGGAAAGAAGTGAAGAAAGGAAGGAGAAGAAATAGATCACATTTATTAAGAATTCTATGGGCAGCTGTCTTGTGTAGATTAATAGATGAATAGTGGGATAGGAAGTCTTCAACGAACTGTGCGATCTCACTTTTTGATTCTTTATAAAATATATGTGTATAATTTTAAGGATCCTTCACACTCTGAAGACTATATTCATTAAATGGTGACAATTATTTTAAAACATATGTGTGAACATACGTTAGTATATGCATTTATCAAGAAATAGCATTTTTCGTTTTTTCTTTGTTTGAAGCTTTCATTAAAATTGCCTTCACAGTGCCACAAATATATTAATTTGGTGTTGAGAATAAGGATTTTGAGTACAGAGTTTAAAAGATATAAGATAAAAGATATAAGTACATTGTTAAGTAGATAAATTGCAAATGCCATACTACTAAACATAAAATTGAATCTGAAATATAATTGTTGATCCAAGAGATTCCATTGAAGAACAGCTGTTTAAGCCTTCTGGAAGACATTTTTGGAAGTATGATTGAGAATCTATTTTGAATGTAACAGGCACCTTCTTATATTTTCTGTATTTTTCTTCATTATCATTAAAGGGTATCATCTGCTTTCAGTTTTCTATTTAATTTGAATTCATTCTCGTACAATGAGGTCACCTACCTTCCTTAGCTCTGTGAAATTTAATCTAATTTTGGAATACAAGTAGAAATCAAGGCCTACATACCACTCATCAAGTTTAAGAAGGCCTAGGTTGAACTGAGTGTCTCATGTTATTCCACGTCTGCTACCAAGAAATCATTCCTTTAATCCAATAAAATCCTTTAGGAAGTGATAACACAATTAGAAATGAAGGGCAAGGATCAGCTGAGAAAGAAGAGATATCTCTGAGCAGCACCAAGCCATGAATGGCTCTAATTGTTGCCCTAGTGTATGCATGTGTTTTGAGAGAAATAAGACAGACTCTTTGAAGTTTTATCTTAAGACGGAATTTTAGCAAAGCTCTCTCCAAATCCCAAAGCCAAATAAACATTTGAAAAAAACAACAACAACACTGATTTTAGGGAATGAGTACATTTCCTTACTCTGTAAAACCATCTAAATAATGCAAAGCCCTTCAGCCTCCTTACAACAGCCAGTGTTTGAACAATCTGAAATGCTCTCAGTGTTCAAAAAAGACCTAGCATTTTTACTTGATCCAGTAATGCTGAGCTTCCAGAAATTGTTTGCTGTGACTCTCTCTCGTACTTTAACTTTGGAAAGAATATTAACTTATTTCTGGCTCATTAAGTAGTGTGTCTGCATCAGAGCTGACCTATTGTAAGAAACAATGCATAACTGTTTGAAAGGGAGAATAAATTGGTGAGATTTTCCCCTCTTCTTTTTTTCTGATGTAATGAGGGTCTCAACTCTGAGTACCTTGATTACCAGAAGATGATCTGTAGAGTCAGTCTTTTTTTCTATCTCATTGACATCTCTCGCTCTTTTTTGTTCTATCATGATCCCCATGGTTCTTGAAAATATGTTATCAGCTGTATGAAAGATGAAGATCTTAAAAAGGGAAATATGGTGACATGCCCATGCTTAGGATGGGACCAAATCATGTGGAGTTTGTTACATGTGCTTGAATAAATGAATAAATAAATAACAATGAATATAGTGTTTTTCCCCTCGTATCAACTTTAAGGGAAAATGAATTCACATAATTATAATATGGCATAAGTAAAATCTTCCATGCATATATTGAGTCAGAAAATGTCAGTTCCAGAATTCGGTGAGGAGGGCAGGGTGTATGATTTACAGGCTAACTTTATAGCCATGAGCCTCAGAGAGCACAAGCTGGCTAGAAGCATGTCCTGACACCCTAGCCCTTAACCAACTGTGTAGCCATCAGGTTAGGGGTGGCTTCATGCTAGGGGTATCATATTTAGAAATCCCACATGGTCATGGATATTGCCATGGCACCTGAAGGAATTTGTTCAGTAATTTTCTCTGAGATAGTGAGTAGACTATATTCAGTCCCTACTCTCTCCTTATCCAAGATTTGACTATAGGGCAGCACCCATGACAAGCCTGACGGTATCACTACCACTATCTAAATGCCTTTAGAAGGAAGAACTGCAAGATAATTGTGGCCCATTTCAGATGTTTCCTATCGTTCATGAATTTTCTACACAGAATATGAGCGGTTCGGGGAAAATCACAAGTGAAATCTAGCCTTTTGTTGGTGAATTCACCAACCAAATCCTGTGATCATCACACTCAATATGGCAAAATATAGTTGTGTTTGATGGTGCATGAGGGATAAGAAATATAGGTACCTTGAGGTTTGAGGCAGTAGAAAATTTCATATGTTTTAATCTTTTGCTACTTTGTATCCTGATTCTATTCTGGTGATTAGGATACCATGACTCTTTTTTTCTCTGAACTGGAAGTCAGAAAATATGAACTTTAGTCTCATCTCCCCAATTCTGTGCTTTTTTTTGGAACATCTTTATTGATGTATATAATACACATCCCATACAATTCAACATTTAATTCATCCATTTAACATGTGAAATTCACTAGTTTTTAATATATTCACAAAGTTGTGTTAATTCTGTTAATTGAAGTGTCTATATCACTTTGGATAAATCTGAGTCTGAGTTTCCTTGTGTAAATTAAGAGTGGATCAAATATATATTTTGGTCTTCTTTTGAGTGATGAGTCTATAATTTCAAGCCTTACCATAATCTATTTCTATAAAAAGTACACACATCATAAAATAATGCTAAATGTTTTATTAATTGCCATTTTGGAAGACACCCTTCTCTCTCTCTCTCCTCTCCTTTCCACACGCAGAATTCTTGCCTCTATGGTCTCAAACTCAAAATTTCCTTTGTCATTCCACATCCACTTTATGTTCCACATGTTTACTTACTAACTGAACTTTTTCTCCATAGACCCCTTCTCATGAATGTCTGCTATATTTTTTCTATTGTGTACACAGATTGTTTCATAGAAAAGTGCTGTTTAACACATTTTTTATAGATAAAATTTTTCCTTGGGCAAGACTATAAACTTCATTCTTTCTGTCCCACATGTCATTTTCCACTCATACTCAATGAGTACTTCTTGAGTCTCTTATATATAATTACTCAGAAATACACTTGGAATCTTAAAATGTAGATGAGTTCTTCCTGCGCCAACTGCCACAGTCAGCTTACAAAAGGCTCAAATATTTTGAAAATGGAAGCCCTTGAGTTGCCAGGACAGAGATGATCATTGTGATGATCTCTTAAGATACAGTCATTAGTGCCCTGAGTAGCAGCAGCACATGATATTGATTGACTAGCATTGCAAGTGCACAGTTACATATTGCTCCAATGGGAGTTAATAATTAAACTTGTACAAAGCTCTGAGTAACAACTATATTGTCATGGTAAATTTCATTGGACACGGTGAATTGTATCTATGATAGCCTCTGATCAATGACTAATATTGTTTGGGAGATTTTCTAGTTAAGCAACACATGGTGACGTCTGATAAGGACTTATCTAATAATAGATGGCAGAAATCCATTTTTCAATACAATCAAGTATATCTATATTGTATTAAAAAATCCTTCCAAGTATTTTCACCTTAACTTTGCTAATATAATTAGAATTTTTTTTAATTTAACAAGGCCTAGTGCTTCTTAATAATGTTCTAGCTACAATAGCATTGATACCTGAAATGTTACCTATCCGGAAAGAGAGAGTGATAACAACCCAGAAAATGGCTGTGTTCTCATTAACTGTGCTAAAAGGTCATAGTCTGGAGCTTCTTTCTCTGTGAACTCAACAGTACAACTATCAGCATATGGGAACACACACATAAGCTGTGGGACTTTCCCTTCTCCCTACACATAATGAAAATGTAAGATGCTGTAATAAACTATGGCAATACAATGTGTGATAAGCATATTTTGCCCCTTCATACCAGGTTACAGGTTTTCTCCTAGGCAGGGAGAGAAGAGGCTGATCCTCATAAAATATTTCTGAGATCAATGCTTTTTTACAACTATTAATTTTTATGTAGTGAAACGGTGACCCATCTGCATGGTTGCTATTCAGGCTCCTAGTCCTCAGATATCGTGAGACACAAAATTATTATATAGTTCTTATTATTTTTAGGTTTTTATTGTCTTCTTCTGATCACTTTTTCAGCTCAAGCCATTACTCTTCTTTGATGTTGCCACCATACTGTCATACACACTACAACACTACTTATAGTTGTTAACCCACCTTGTCATTCCTCTCTCAAATTTACTGATGATTTGCAGGACAGCCCGTGTTGATTCTCAACAGCAAGTTCCTTGATCTTTGCAAGTCCAATGACTATCTTCTTCATACCCTTGAGTATGGTTCTTATATGTTCTAGTTTTTCTCGGTTAGTCTTATTTATACTTGTTGTCATGACAACGTGATTATTAATAACACTCTCTTTAATTCTTGAACATGTTATTTTTTCCTGTCATATTTCTGTTTAATGATCTTATCATTTCTAAGTACTGAAGTTCCTTTGCTTTTTCAAAAACATCTCATAAATTTTCTTTCCATGTAGTCCAGACCAGATAAGACCCACCTCAGCCCCTTTGTGTTCTCATCCTAAAATTCTTTCTCCTTTGGCCTTATGGGGTATTCACACTGTAAACCATCATCCTTCAGTCAAGCCACACTTCTATTTTCTAGGGTGTCTATCCTACCTTTCATGGACATTGAGCTGTTTGTCGGGATCTTTGCTACCACAGATCTCTGGTCACCATCTTTCCTGGGCTTGCACAATGTCAGACCTTGAATTTACAAAGCATTGGTTATTTTCTGCTTCTCCCATTTTTTGGTAACAGCTATTATAAAATCTCAAAGGAACTCGCAGCCTATTTTGTAGTGAAAACTGAGGTTATTGGTGGTAAGCTATTTCATCTATCCATCTCCATACATAGACACTTGTGTATACCATCACTCACACTCATTACCTTTTCCCCAAGATTGGAGAGGGGATTTTTCTTCCTCTAATGCAAGGCCAATCACTCTAACCGTACCCTTCTCCTCTTTTCTGAGTGTTTCATCAGTTATTCACTTTTTTTTTTTTTGGTTTGTTTTTAGTCTTTTAGTCTTTTGAATTTCTAATATCTCATTCTATACAGGCTCATTTCCCACAGACTTTACCTATGTCACTTCTACTCAAAAACAAAACAAAACAAAAACCTTTCTTGGCTCTAGCCTCTCCTTTATTTACTGCCTATCTCCAGTCTTTCTTTTTTTTTCCTTCTTATACAGAAAAGTCTACCTTTCTTCATTCCCCTATAATCAGATACCTCTATCACCCCACTGATTCTTTTCTAGAAAATATCATTAATGATCTTCCAGTTGTCAACTTTGGTACTCTCTCCACAGACCGAATCTTACAGACTATCTAATGGCATTTTAGAACATTGACCATCTATTTTTATTGCCAACATGAAAATTGCCTTATTTTTTAACCTCTTCATTCTCCTGTAACTCTACACAGAGTTATCAAGGCAAAGCCAGGCTTGAACATCAAGGAGGGCAAATAAATGATAGGGAGCTGCAGGGTAGCTCATGAAAATGTATCTGAGAATGTGTGTTGGATCTTATGGATTTTGTCTTCTTGTTTTCACAGTGCTTCTTCTAGTGTCATTTTTTTTTTTTTTTTGGAAAATGTACCCAGATGACATGACTTGTCTTAAAACTAAAAGGAAAAGAAATCAAAAGAAAAGAGAAAAAAATTAGACATAAAATGATGGGCCAAAAAAAAAAAAAGTTTCCATTTCTCACAATTAGGTTGTGGACAGAGGTAGAAAGTTACTAGGGCCCAGAGGTCTGTGATTGGATTGGATCCACAGGATCTGATACTTTCTCCCATTTTCCCCTTCATGGTGTAAACTTATAACTAAGGAGCTATGTAGGAAATAGTTGATCTATATCTTTGTACTAGGTCTAAGACTAAGTAGTTGTATTTAGTTAAGTTCCCTATTAAGGGTCCCCTTGTAAGACTAACATTCTATGATTCTTTAAAGCAGGTCTAAATTAATTCACAGAAATGATAAAGCTTTATAAATATGATACTATTTTGAGACTCTGTCACTGTACACTTAAAACTCTCAACCCTTGTACATGATGAAATTCAAATATAATAACTACCTGTCATCTAACATTGAAGGAAAATATTCTGTTTTTACATGACACAACTTATTATCTGTCCTATGCCCTTATAACATAGATAGACCATTTGTTTAAAAAAAAAATGACAGCTGGTAATTTATTTATTTACAAATTAGAGTCTTGACTTAGTAAATAAATACTTGAGGCTTTCAAAGGAGGGCACGGTAATTCTTTTAAGGAAAATTATATAGAGACTGTTTCCAATTATATTTAGCATTTATGAGAGATGTTCTCCTCATATCCTCAAAGTTCAAGCTTTATTAAATATGGATGGTGATTGAAGCCTTCTGCTCAAGAGCCTGAGCTCGTTGGAAGTACTTGGGTGCTGAATCCCACATTGCAAATGAAATAAACAGCATGCCCTCTTGATATAAAAACAACATATTAACCACCAGCCATCAAGTCAGGATTACGGTGGTATTAAGCAGGCTGACCTTTATCTTTTTTTGGTCACACATGTAATTTATTTCTTATTCTGTGGATTCAGAATGCCCCTATGCACATGGTTTCTTGGTTTTACTGATGCCCTTTCAACCTTTGTATCTACTGGCATAGGGGACTTTCAGGATTTTCTTTCAATCTTTTTTTCTTAGCCTCCCTCATGTCTTTTCTTTGAGCTCGAGGATATGTTGCAGCCTGGCCATTTATATTCTGGCCCTAATTTATGACTAATCATGCCTCTGGTACCCTTCATGCATCTTAATATGAAGCTTTGGGGCCCTTGGTTCCCAGGTGGTGAAATTATCCTGGGCATTGTGTCCACAGCTGTGTCTCTGGCATCATCTCTAAGGATCCCCTTAAGGAATTATGCTATGTGAAATGTGACTATAAAGTAACAAGGCTGGTTTTCATACAGCAATATAAATACTCATCTCAGTTCTTTCTAAGTACACTTTATATCTACACTTCTCTTAGGGATAGAAGTGGGTAATTATCAATTGCTCAGATGAAGATGGCTATCTTAATAGGAATTTCAATCCCTGAAAATTCCTGGCTTTCAGGCTGGTTAAATAAAATTGGCAGCAACCCCAAAATGAATTTTTGGGAAAATAGAAGGAGGTTAGCTGGCTACAGGAATATTAGGAATTCTGATGCTTCTTACATATGGCTATTTGGAATTTTGTATTTGAAAGGAACCTGACACAGGCAGAAAGATATATTAGTGTTTGTGTGAAAATCCTTTCTAATATGCTTTATTCCATTTCTAAACATAACAGCCCCTTTGATGCACATGTTGGTAGTCTTCACACAGAAGGGTGGGATTTCTATTCAATGTTTCTCTTAAGTAGATAATTGGTCTGAAAGAGAAAACAGACCTAAAGGAAGCACAGACCCTCTCTGGAATGTGTCCAGTGGAAAGGGCACTGGACTGAGGATCTAAAAACGCAGATGTTGGTATGACATTTATCATATTGAGCTGCGTGTTGGTGCACAGATCACTTAGCTGAGGGCCCTGCTTAGAATGTGGTCTGACACATAAAAGGCACTCAAAAAAACCTTTGCTGAATGATAAATGGATTCATCACTGATTTATTTATTTATTTATTTATTTATTTATTTAATGTTTTATTTCTAAGAGAGAGAGAGACAGCGTGAGCAGGGGAGGGTCAGAGAGAGAGGGAGTCACAGATTGAAACAGGCTCCAGGCTCTGAGCCGGCAGTCTGCACAGAGCCCGACGCGGGGCTCGAACCCACGAACCGCGAGATCATGACCTAAGTGAAAGTCGGACGCTTAACCGACTAAGCCACCCAGGCGCCCCTAATCACTGATTTATTAAAAATATATCATAGGATTTGACAACTGGGTTTCAAAGTTTAATCTTTCTTTGCATGCTAGGCTAAAACGACTTTATGTTCCAATGTATCATCATAACAAAGAACCTGCAGCAGATGAGGAACCTCTGGACAGGAAAGATTCCCCATTAGCTGACTACTAAGTGTTAGGATGCTACAACATTGCAGTGACATGTCAATTAAAAGTCCATTCTGATGCTAGCATCTGATGGCATCTGATGACCCTGTGTCATTCACAAACGTGGTAACATTAACCTCTAAGCAACAGTAATAGAATCCCAAGGTAGAAATAATTCCATTTATATTTTTAAAAAATCATTGAAATTTTGAACTCTTGGGACAAAGGTCTGGGTCAGATAATCCAATGTGTGCAGAGGCCTCCAGGCCAGGTCCATTCCTTAGAAAACAGCCCTGGGTTCCTCCTTGTACTCTAGTTTTTCTCTCAAGAGTCTCACAGACCAACACTTGATGATTATATTTATTATGAAAACCTAGGGCATGATGGTAATATTTTAGGATTTTGTGAACTATTTTGCAAGTACAATTGCAAATGGAGGCTTCCATTATTTTTTGATAGCTATTTGTGAACATTGTTTCCTACAACATTTTAAGTTTCTAGAAGTCTCTTTTTGAATCCTGGTCATTTCTCTTCACTGTCACTAAATTCCAGTCTAACCTTTACCTCAAAGCAGATTATTTATTAATCAAGAACAATTCAGGATGCTGCCAGCTCTGTTTAAGCATTGCCTGAAAAGGCTCAGGACTTTTTTATGTACATCTGTTTGTTTATTTACTCATCCATTCTCCATCCACAAGCACCAAGCCTCATATTGGGTACCATGATACACACTGGGGAGGAAGAGATGAAAAATGCTAAGCATTCCTTCTACAGAGCTCACAAATGAATACCCACAGTGACCAGACAATACTATAGTGAGAAAAGTGTTCTGAGAAGAACAAGGAATTAAATACATACCTCTCTGAGTTTGGGATGAGGAGAAGGGGTCAGAGGAGGTGTCATGGAGAGATTGTGTCTGAGCTAAGATACAAATGAGGAGAGGAAGTAAACGGGAGAGAAATTATGGGGAGGGAGGGATGGACAAGGAAGCAAAGGTCTCTAGGCAGCATGAACAGCAGGTATAAAGGCATGAAAGAGAGAAAGTCATGCTCTTTAGCAAACTGGATATGGGGGCAGCAGGACTTTATTTTACTGTGACTCAGGAGAGAAACAAGAAAAAAAAGAGGGGAAATAAATAATACTATATTACTTACTAATGCTTCCCTATTTCTACTGTGATATTTAATGTTAAATTTATTATCTATATGATTTATTATTATTACTACATATTTGCTTAATGGCCATTGCTTGGATAGAGAGACAATAGTCCTGTATTTTGATGCTAGCTTTGACAATTTCCCAGAGAATGATGCTACATAAAATTTGGGATATCTGGCCCTCTTTTTCATCTTCTTATCTAAGTTACTCTTGAATTGGGGGAAAAAAATCTGTCTCATACGTTTTTACATGTAAAATTTCTGTAGCTTTAAGATATTTTAAAAATCCTAACTCAGAATCCTGGAAGACAGGATCACATCCAATACAGAAGCCAGAGTCTAAAGAGGTCAACACTCATTTGCATGGACAACCTGCAGAGTGGTTGGGGAAGGTGTTATGGAAAAAGACCCTGTCTCTGAAATGTTCCAAGTCTCAGCCATGAACTGTCTCAGCCACAATCACAGTCACTGCATCTGAGTCTATAGGTAACCTGGCTTTACAAAAAGGTCAAGAATTTGTTTCCTGGCTCATATGATGTTTGGAAAGATAATGTTCTACAATGTCCATAAGATAATCAACAATGTTCTAAAGATAAATAAAACAACAGTGTTCTAAAGATACATTTTTTAAAAAGGCTAAAAAGAAAGACAGTATATGTGAGAGAGAAAATTTGATCTGCTGTTTTTATTTTTTTATGTTTATTTTTGAGAGAGAGAGAGAGGGAGAGGGAGAGGGAGAGAGATCACAAGCAAGAGAGGGCAGAGAAAGAGAGAGAGAGAATCCCAAGCAGGCTCTGTGCTGTCAGTATAGAGCCCACATGGTCTCAGTCTTACAAACTGTGAGATCATGACCCGAGCTGAAACCAAGAGTGGCATGCTCAACCTACTGAGCCACTCAGGTGCCCCATGATTTGCTGTTTTTAGTAAAATTCTATGTCACAACAGAATTGCAGCAAACCTATGAAGTAATTGAGGTCTCATTTAAGCTAGAGGAAAAGGATCCTGGGTTTAAATGGGGCAAAGACTATAGTCTGGGGAACATTTAAAGTATGTCTTCATTCCTTGGGGCGCCTGGGTGGCTTAGTCGGTTAAGCGTCCGACTTTCGCCTTAGGTCATGATCTCGCGGTTCGAGCCCCGCGTCGGGCTCTGTGCAGACTGCCAGCTCAGAGCCTGGAGCCTGTTTCAGTCTGTGACTCCCTCTCTCTCTGACCCTCCCCTGCTCACGCTGTCTCTCTCTCTCCCCTAGAAATAAATAAAAACATTTAAAAAAATAAATAGGGGCGCCTGGGTGGCTTAGTCGGTTAAGCGTCTGACTTTCGCTTAGGTCATGATCTCGCGGTCCGTGGGTTCGAGCCCCGCGTCGGGCTCTGTGCTGACTGCCAGCTCGGAGCCTGGAGCCTGTTTCAGTCTGTGACTCCCTCTCTCTCTGACCCTCCCCTGCTCATGCTGTCTCTCTCTCTCTCTCTCCTAGAAATAAAGAAAACATTTTTAAAAAAATTTAAAAAAAGAATGGGAGGAGAGAGAGACACTGAGACTGAGAAAGAGAGACAGATAGAGATAACAATATTGGCCATGGATGTGTCTGAACTCAAGGGGGAGTATATATAAAAAAAGAGTTGAAAAGGTCAACAGCAGAACCTAACAGGGAGGGGAAGAGGAACAGAATCTGTCATCCTAAACTATGCTTCTTTGGCATAAGAATTATTTTGTGCTAAAGGCAGTCAAAACCCAGCAGATT
>NW_027532203.1:13037399-13110170 GCF_008692635.1 Crocuta crocuta | reverse complement strand
GGCTCTGTGCTGACTGCCAGCTCGGAGCCTGGAGCCTGTTTCAGTCTGTGACTCCCTCTCTCTCTGACCCTCCCCTGCTCACGCTGTCTCTCTCTCTCTCTCCTAGAAATAAGTAAAAAACATTAAAAAAAATTTAAAAAAAAAATAAATAAATAAAAAAAATAAAAAAATAAAAAAAAAATAAATAAATAAAGTATGTCTTCATTCTGAAAACTATCCCCTTGTCTACTGCCACTTCTTACACTCTTAGGAAGTCCAGTGCTGAAACAAGCTCACACAAGAAAGTTTCCCTTCGTGTTCAGTCTGTTTCTGGCATTCTGCTCTATTCTTTCTCTGTCCAGCACTACCTGTATCCTACAACAATGCCTGCAAGATACTTTGTTGTTGTTAAACTTGGAGAGGCACCTTGGAGAGGCACCAAGATACCTATAATTATCTCCATTTTACAGGTGAGAAACCTCATCCTCAGAGTTTAAATAAGTAGTCCAAGGTCACGTATCTTTTTGAAGAAGCTTTTTCAATTCAGTGAATAAACGCTAACATTTTTATTATCAGGGAGATAGATTTTGTACTGTTGAATAAAAGAATTAAAGAAGAATAATGCATTTTTGCTCTTGAAAATATGGCAGAACAGGCATTCTCAGACATTGTTGGTAAGATTGTGTACTGGCCAAGCTTCTAGGAATGAACTTGGTAATTGTATCAAAGGCCTTAAATGTGTTTGATATCCTTTTACTTGATCCCATATTTCTCACTGGAATATATTTTTAGGAAATACTTAGAGATGTGGACATCTAATACAGAGAGAGATGCTGATTACAGCTCTATTTTTAATAACAGTGAAACATTAGATATGGTCTACTTCGTCATCCATATGGAAATGGCTGATTAAAGTATGCCATAATCACGGGACAGAATATTATGCAGCTATTAAAATATCCTCAAAATATTTTATTATACATGAGAATATACTCATGATGTAATGTTGAAAGAAAATGTAAGGTAAGAATTGGAATGTGCAGTATGATTTGCGTATATGAACACGCATGCAAAAAAGAGAGATGGACAAAGAGAAAGAGAAAGAGAGATGCACCAAAATATGCAGAGAGCATGCCAACGTGTTATTTGCAGTCTTCTTGGTGGATAAGATTGCAATTTTAATTTTCTTTTTCATACTTTCCTATATTATCCAAATTCCCCATACTAAGCAAGTATTTCTTTTAGCGTATGGAAAAGAGATGTTACTCTGATTTAACTACCCTTAGATTTTACTGCTTTGTATTCCCAAATGAACCTTTTCTGTTCCACCCCTAACATACTCATCTTGAATAGAAGGAGGGGAGAAAGGATGTTGATTGGGAATAAAAGCTTACAGAGGAGAGAAGCTGGTCTCCAGAAGACTTTGTGTGATTGTTCAGAAAGAGATCTTTGGTATCCAACACAATAACTTTATTCTGCCCTACATAACTTTTATTCTGTGCCAGTGAGCCCAGGAAAACTAAGACTTAATTGTATGCCACATGGAAAACGATCCTACCTACAATAAGCACTCCCTACCCCTGCTGGAGTCATTCTATACTGTGACCTTTTATTAATGTGTATAACGTAGTGGTTACTGTTATATTATAACTCTATTTGTTGTTGACAGTTTCCCCTCTTTGGACAATAAGGAACATAGGGTGAATACCTTGCATGTCTCACTGCTGTATGCTAAGTGCTAAGAACATGGCCTGACACATAGAAGGCCTTCAATAAACTTTTGTTGAATGATAACTGAAATAATTAATTCACTGTAGATCTGTCATAAGAGTTGATCTCTAGTCTTTGATGTTTAATCTTTACTCACCAAGGCTGTTGGTATACCCTCAGACTTTAAGTTGGCTATAGATTTATATGTTGGAGAAGGAAATGCATGACTAAGAATGAAAGCACCTTTGATTTTGCTGCCTTTAATTAGTAGGAGTCACTGTTTCCCACTGGCTCGCTTTGTCCTTCTGACCCAGCAAGCAGGCATGGGAAAAGATGCCATCTTTTGGGTCAATGGCATCGCATGTGTCCCAACCACTGCTATTTTCTTCATACCTACTTTGGAAATTGCTAACTTTTCTGCATGTCTGATCAGTACAGGCCTGTTCTCCATATTTAAATTTCACTGCACCAAGTCTTGCACACAACTAGGAAGACCAACAAAGGTATCAAAATCAAATAAGCACTTTCCCACCTACCTAATTTTAAATTTAATTTTAAAACTCACCCTGTGAGGCAGCATAATTACACACACACACACACACACACACACACACACACACGCTTTTTATCTTATTGCTCTTATTATCATGATAATATGATGTCAACACTACATTAAACCATTTGCATACATTACCTCCACCTCCATCAAAACCCTGTGAGGTATATGTCATGACCCCATTTTACAGATGAGAAAAATGAGTCTATTGCAATGTAGGAGTGATTGATCATAAGAAGATATAATTCCATCCATATTTCAAGTAAGAATCCTAAAATATTAAGTATCCTAAATATTACACAAATACTTCTAGCTGGAGCTAGGATCAACGGTCCATAGAAAATAATCAGGTCCCACAGAGAAGCTTGATTTTCTGAGACATTCAACCTGATGCTCTTCATTTTCATAATCTAGCATTATAGAGTTACCACTGTTACTTTATCCATAGGTTATTTGATATCCTAATTGGTCTGCTTTAAACCCATGGGCAGACTGTTTGGCAGAGGCAGAGAGGAGATCCAAAAAGAAAGTTTTGTTTCAAAGGCTTAGAGCATCATGGGTTGCTGAGTTTATGTGAGCCTGTTACCCACTGAAGCATATTTCCACTGCTGCTCGTGAGTCGGCCTGACTCTGCACCTTGATGTTTGTCCTCCAAGGGACACCGAGCACACTCCATTCTATAGTTTTGACTTTTGAATTAATTTTCCTAAGTGGCAGAGAGAGGCCATTTGGGACTTACAGTCACTTCAGTGTCTAGCCAGAATGTTTCTGAAAGCTCTGGTAGTAGAGAACACTGAAGGCCATGAGGACACTGATGCCCCATTCTTTTAGCTTCTCTAAGTTAGGACTTTCCTCCTGCACACCTTGTCTTTAACTTACCATATTCAGATACCGTCATAAACTAGGTAAGGGAGACAGGACAGTAGTTAACGCGTACTTACATGGCCCTACAAAACAAGACTGAGGACTTGTGTCAAATAGTCACGATGTTCAAGGAAACAGTGGAAACCAGTGAATTGTACAAAACTGAATTTTTGTTTCTATAAGGGAGAGAGAACAGAGGAGAGAGAACGGAAAATAAAAACACCTAAAGCAAAATTAGGGCAAAGCTTTAAGGCAGCACTCTGGTCGCCTGGGCACCCGTTGGGATCTTGGGTGCTTAATGGCCTGTTAATATTTTGAATCACAGTCTGCAGCATGAAAAGACACAAAATACTCCCCAGGGTAGCCCCTATGTACTTAATGGATCTTTTACTTTCAGATTCCTGCAGGGAAGTGTTTAATTGCATCCATGATTGAGATGATCATTTTTATTGTGTTCAGCCCAGAGCTAGGGAGAGGTGGCCCCTCCTCAGGCAGTTTTGAATTTCAGGTTATTTGTCATCTCTTAGCCATCATCAATGGTGCCATTACTGTCATCGTCATTATCATCAGAATGGGAGCGGTAAGCTTGTAATTGCATGAGGCGCTGTGCTAAGCGCAAAACAAGGAGGCCCTTGGTTCTTGCTGGCCGGACATGTGTAACTAAAACATATTCCACACCAGAGCAGACCAATGTTATAAGTTCATGCAGAAACTTGAAAGAAAAGAAACTGATAACTCTGAGTAAAGTGAGCAGGTCTTAGGAGGATTTAACTGTCTGGACTCTGTTGTAAAACCACAAAATATCGTCTGGGGACTTTTAGTCGACTTAAGTGCTACCACTGAACTACAACCTATGTTTCTAAGTACTTTATATGTGCCATATATAAACTCCTTGCAACAGACTTACGTGATAAATGCCATGAGTATGCCTGGCCCACTTAGCAGAGTACACATTATTAGTTAGGAGGTAGAGCAAAGATGCTAAACCAGTCTGTCTGACCTTAGGGTGCAGGGCAAGGTAGCATATAAACCCTGAGGAATCACTAACATTTCATAAGAAGTGCACCTTCGGGACAGACTTCAATTGTATTGCATTATTATTTGAAAATTTCAGTAAGCATTTTGTTTATAACTATATAAAACCCAGCTAAATAGACAAAGCAAGAGGGGGAGCAGGCAAGAATGGAAGCAGTTGATTTAAGGTAGTAGCTTTTTGAAATTAGCTCCATAACATTTTTCTAAAATATCACCAGTGTTTTTGTTTTGTTTTAAAAAGGTTAGAAATGGTAGTGTTGTATACTGAACTGGAAGGAATGTGCTATATTGGGAGAAAGAATGATCCTATCTGGATGGTGAGTGAGTGAGTTGAGACCTTTTGATAATTTGGATAAGCATCTCATCCATTTGAATTCTGATTATTTATAGGCACATTCATCACCCATTACAATTTTGACTATTTATCAGATACTGGTCATTCCATTAACAGTATTCAATGGTTACATGTTAATTAAGGATTAAATTGATACTATGTGTACTGATAATTCCATTTCTCCCTCCTCCTTCCACACTTTCTCTTTCTCTCTCATAATTGCTTTTTTGGGGAAGTGGGTGGATTGGAGGGGGAAGATGCCACTTAACCTCTTCTCCCTTCAGCTTTAATTTTCCTTTCTTAGAAAAAGGATTATTTTTAATATAAAATTGTCCAATTGTTCATTTTGTTAAGGCATTTGAACATGCAAATGGGTGTTACAAATCATTACCATTATAGGAAACTCCTACTATTATAGAATAATTCTGCATGAAGGCCCACTTTGGAGGCCCACTGAAAGACCCTGCAGTCCTCTACTCCTAATTAAAATAGCCCTCCTGAACTTGAACTGCCTTAGGCTGGTGTGTGTGCTGTGCATAGGTTTCTTGCCCCTTCATATAGAGTCTAACTGTATAATCCGACATCCCCACCCAGAGTCACCCATTGGCACTGTACTCATTTGTTCTTGAGGAGGCTGCTTTTTTCTGGGTTTGGAAGCCATAAATACAGTAGAAGGATCTCCAGCTTAGGAGTCAGGTGAACTGGGTTCCCCTTCTAGCCATGGCACTAATCAGGTGCATGACCTGAACCAGGTAGTCACCCTTCAGTGCCTTTGTTTCCTCATCTGTAAGAAGGAGTGGCGTAGGTATCTCAAAGTCCTTTCCCACTCTGTGGCTCAGGACTAGGGAGCAGATGCAGGGCTGGGGTCTTTGCTGCTCTCGGTTCACTGTTCACTGATTCAGCCCACCACAGGGGCCCTTGCTAGGCCTTGGCTTGCCTGCCCTGTGCCTGCAGGCTGTGCGTGCCTGCTGCGGAGCGCAGTGGTCCCAAGGGGCTCTGCCTTTCCTTCCTCTTTTTCATATGAAACAGACAATCTGTCATGTTGGCAATCAGTTCCACCTTGTGAACCCTGGGCTTCCTTGGGCACCACCATTCTGAGGCTGTCCTCCCCCTTACCTGTCACCAGTGATGGACAGTGGGGGAAAGGGTGATACTCCTGACCTCACTGGGGGACAGCAAGGAAGCTCTTGAAGACGTAATAAGATATGGCGGTGGCAGCTGCTCACGCAAACCTCTGTAGTCTCACATGCGGCTTATGATTGAGGGTCAGAATGTTGTGCTTGGCAAGGTCCTTTGTGTGACGGATGGTGAAGATAAATAAGTATGATTCCCAATTAGGAACACCATACAATTACCCTTGTCTGTACTGGAGGCATGGCTGTCAGATAAAGGTTCCACCTGCAAGAGAGATAAAGATAGGATTTCGTATTGGGCTGTCATGGAAAAAAAAAAATCACCATCTTCCATATGATTTCATAATTCTTTAAAGAATCTGCACTAGTTCCCTGCTGCCCTCCTTATGTGTGCATATAATTTTACTGCCCTTCAGCTCCTCTGAGAATTCTCCTGTTTCTGCCTATGACTATTCTGCCTCTGACTATAGGCAACGATTTCTCCATTCTGAAACCATTCTTAATTTTAAAACTCTCTGATCATTCTTTAATGAAGATTCTAGGATATTAAAAACAGGGCAAAGAACAGACTCCTAGGTGGGAATCCAAATGTGATAACAGGTGACAGAGAACCAGAGTATTATATCTTTCCCCACTCTAGGTGCAGTCTGCTTATTCATCCATGTACACAAACTAGGAAGTAGCCGACCACATAGATGAATCTTCTCCCTGGTGAAAACTGACTGCAAGAGAGCCCCAGGGAACATAAGTCAATGGAGCTCTCACAGATTGGCCAAGAGTTGTCTAGATTTGTAAACAGGATGAGCAATACTATTCCACAACCTCTGGTGCAGAGGGGAATGTGATACTTAGTGGAACAAGGCCCATGAAGCTAAATAAAAGTGTTTTATATTAGGTCATTAAACTGCATGTCATAGAACCTTTAAAACAGCACACGTTATAAATCAGAAGTTCAGGTTTATAGGGTTGCTTTCATTTAATTGACACTATTAGGGCACATGAGGTTCAGGTCACTCCTTACCTCTTTCTGGCTTAAATTAAGAGAATTTCCGCATCTTGTTTGTTCCAAAAGGGAAAGGTCCATCTACTTAAGGGCTTCCATAACATCCAGCCCAGGGATCAGCCAAGACGCTTCTCACGGTGGTCACATACCCTAGGATTTGAATGCTCAGAAACCACATACACTGAAACGTTGCCCGCAGAGTGCAGATGGTCACCAAGGGAGTGATCTGAGAGGCTTAAATCTGCATTTATGTGTAATGGACACCAATATAATACATGTCTCCAGGGATCTCTGAACCCGTGAAGCCACCCATTTTAGAGTTTTCATTGGTACCGTTCTTCAATGGATAAAATACCTTAAAAGGCAATTATTTACTGTCTCTTCAGAGACATGACTTGATTTAAACAGATGCTAAATGGGAGAAATCATACATAACAGTATATTCTGTAGGACTCAGCTTACATCAGATTCAAAATCAGGCATAACTTTTGATGCTACTGAACTGTGCATTTAAAAGTGATTAACATGGTAACTTTTATAGTATGTACATTTTACCATACTCACATGCAAAAAAGGACAAGAAAACAAACACACAAAACCTAACAAGGTTTAATGTAGTGACTTCTAAGTCATGAGGGGGACTGCCTGCCCTCGGTGGCCTCGGTGACTGTGAGGAGAAAGGAGGGGAGCCTGGGGATGCTAATATGTCTCCCTCTCTCTCATCTGGGTGTGGGCTATGTAAGTGGTTCACTTTGTGAAGATTCATTGAGCTGTATGTTATGACTGACATACTTTTCTAGATCTGTGTTTTTCTTCAAGAAAATGTTAACCGGGGCAGCTGAGTGGCTCAGTAGCTTAAGCAGCCAACTCTTGATTTCTGTTTGGGTCATAATCTCACACCTGGTGAGTTTAAGCCCCTTGTGGGGTTCTGTGCTGACCATGTAGAGCCTACTTGGGATTCTCAATCTCTCTCTCTCTCTCTGTTCACATGTGCTCTCTCTCTCTCTCTTTCTTTCAAAAGAAAGAAATTAATAAACTTTAAAAAATAAAAGGAAAACATTTACAAAAAAACGTGCTCAATAAGTCATAGTTGATCTGAATTAATTTGACTGGAGTGTTGGTCACAAGTATGAAAATTAACTCTATTCTCTGGTTGCTGCAGGGACTTGGACAGAGATAATTGAATAAAAATATGTCAGCAAAGGATATTTCTCTTATTTCTTTATTGCAAAAATTGAATTCGTTTTAAGAAAAATAGAGCAAGATTTTGTCAACACTTAAACAACAAAGTTACCACTCTTTGTAGTGGCTTTTCTTCCTAGAAACCATAAAGCACCTTGCAGCTGCAGCAATCAATGCAGTCTTAGCCTATCAGCTGGGAGTTACAGGCCTATCTACCATTTTCCTTAGGAGTTCTGTGTCTGTGCGGTGCTGGGGAATAGTGAGTGTCCTGTCCTCTAGCAGAAGTCAGAGAACCATCTGTGAGGGATGCTCTGCAGATAGCACTGGTATTGTGGGAAGGCTGAACAAAATAACTTATAATGCTCCCTTTCATTCCAAGATGCTGATTCTGTTGTTCCTCTATGTATTTGTAAATGAATTTTTGAGCTAACTTATTAATATGGGCCCTTATCTCTGGACTGGTTTGTTGTTCAGTAATTTTGTGAAAGGAAGTCATAGTGGTTACGCAATAATACGGGCACTCTTAGAGCACTGTATTCATTTTCTAGCCATACCATAAACAAATGACCACAGATTAGGTGGCTTAAAAAAAACAGAAATTGGGGTGCCTGGATGGTTCAGTCGGTTAAGCATCCAGCTTTTGCTCAGGTCATAATCTCCAGATTTGTGGGTTCGAGCCCCATGTTGGGCTCTGTACTGTCAGCTCAAACCTGGAGACTGCTTCGGATTCTGCATCTCCCTCTCTCTGCCACTCCCCTGCTCATGGTCTGTCTCTTTTTCTCTCTCAAAAATAAACATTAAAAAATTAGTTTAAAAAAATACAGAACTGTATTCTCTTACAGTTATAGAAGCCAGAAGCCCAAAGTCAATATGCCAGCAGGCCCGCTTGGCCAGGACACCTGTAGGGAAAAAAAAACCTGCTTGCATCTTCCAACTTCTGGTGGCTCCTGCAATCCTTAGCATTTCTTGGCTTGTAGCTGCCTCATTGTACCTCTGCATTTGTCTTCACATGGTCTTCTTTCTTGTGAGTCTGTGTCTTTCTGTTTCCTCTACTCTTTTTATAAGGACATCACTCATTGGGTTTAGGGTCCACCTGAACAGGATGATTTCATCTCAAGATCCTTAATTACATTTGCAAAGACCTTATTTCCAAATAAGGTCACAGTCTGAGGTTCCAAGAGGATATAAATTTTGGTGGGGACACGACTCAACCCACTATAGACACCTTCCTGAAAAGAAAAATGGAAAAGAAAACCAATGTTAAAAGTACTTGCTGGGACCTGCAATAGATGCAAAGTGAGTGGTTAAGAGAATGAAGTTTTGTGACAGTTCCCAAGAAGCACGGGGGCTCGGGGAGGGAGACTATACATTCATCTATGTGGACAGCAAATTTTTATTATGCTCCTGAAATACGTTACGCACTCGACTAGGCACTGTGTAAAGTGGGGACGTAAAGGAAAAGGAACCATCCTCATGGCATTTATGGTCCTGTGGGGGAAATCATTATAACCCACAAAACACAAAACAAATCTATTACTACAAATTGTTAAGGAAGCAATACAACATGCCATGAAAGAGAATTGAATTTGGAGGAGGTCCTGCTTTTCCTTTGCAGGTCTGTGGGGAAGATTTTCTCAGAGGAAATGATACTTAAGCAGAAACCAAAAGATAAGTAGGAATTAATCAGGTACACATTTTGGAAGACCATTCTGGGTAGGTAGAGTGGTGAGTTCAAAAGGCAGAAAGGATGGGGCGCCTGGATGGCTCAGTTGGTTGAACGTCTGACTTCGGCTCAAGTCATGATCTCACAGTTCGTGGGTTCAGGCCCCGCATCAGGCTCTGTGCTGACAGCTAGCTCAGAGCCTGGAGCTTGCTTCCAATTCTGTATCTCCCTCTCTCTCTGACCCTCCCCTGCTCACGATGTCTCTCTCTCTCAGAAATAAATAAAAAACATTAAAAAAAAAAAAAGGCAGAAAGGAGGGGCCCTTGGGGCTCAGCATAATGATCAAGGCATAGGATGAAGAGCGGGATGTCAGAAAGCTTGATCATGAACTTACGGGGGTTCGCATTCGAACCTGAGGGTCCCTGCAACAGAACTTTCAGAAATGTTTAAGGAGAGGACTATCAAGCTCTGAATTTCATTTTAAGGCGATCTCAGGTTGTTGTTGTAGAGGAGAGATAGGGAGAGAAAAATGACACTCACAGGCTGAATACAATAAGGTGACAGGTAACTTGGGCAGAGACATACTCAGGAAATATTCCATATGTATTTCTGTGACTTCCCAGTATTCAGGAAGATTCCCAAAGATTCTCTCCCAGGCTGAAGGCAAGCCTGGCACAACAGAGATTTGTACAGCCCCATCATCTATATAGAGTTGAGTTTTTAAAAAGATGAAATGAAAATAATTTTTGAATCCATCTTATCTAAAATTAAGGTAATTTTACCATGTTATCTCTCTGCTCATTCACTACTAAATTTTTGAATTATATATAATTTTCAAATTATATTTTGTTTTTTTTTTAAATTTTTTAATGTCTTATTTATTTTTAAGAGAGAGAGAGAGACAGCGTAAGCAGGGGAAGGTCAGAGAGAAAGGGAGACACAGAATCCAAAGACACGCTCCAGGCTCTGAGCTAGCTGTCAGCACAGAGCCCAACGTGGGGCTTGAACCCAAATACCATGAGATTGTGACCTGAGCCGAAGTTGGACGCTTAACTGACTGAGGCACCCAGGTGCCCCTGAATTATATTTTGAATTATATAGGTCCAGAGTTGGTTTATCCAGATGACACTGATTACTGAGATGACAAGTGTCAGCTAATTAGGACTTGGAGTTGCTGTCACAGGGGATAGGAAGGGCCTCCTATAGAGAAGAGTGAGTCTCTGAGACCTAGAAATATGGCTTGTGGTGCCTTGAGCCAGTAGGGCACCCCGTATTCTACCAATAAGTGATGTGGCACATTCTTTTTAAATGTGAAAAAGGGTGAAAGAAGGGAAAATTGAGATGAGATTAGATGTGAGGAAAGATGTCTCCTAACCATGAAACTAATACAGCCATTTTACTTATTATTAGAAACCACGTGCATAGAATCATGTGCATTGACCTGGTAAATGTGCCTGGGCCTCTCCTGCAGGATTCCCTAACTTGCAACCTCATCCTGCTCCCTAGGTACCTGGCTGAGAGAAGACTAGCATTTAGCTATGGCAAATGAGTTTATTTCCCTGGCAGACAGCCACATGGTCCTCACAGCAGAAGTCCTCTCATCTGAAGGATAACTAATGTTATGAACACATCTTCTGTTCCAGCCTGAGCTCCTCTGGCCCCCTTTGAAAAGATATATAATCCTTACAGATTACATATAAAGAATCTGGGTGCCAGCGGTGGGCTGGGGCAGACTTGGTCTTGGCAAAGGGCCCCAATGCCACTGCCCCATCTGCATAGCATTATCCACATGAGTAGGCTGCCTCCACCAAAATCAATAGGACCGTATGGCAACGTTCAGATCTGAAATTATTTCAAATGGGTTCCTGTGTAGTTACAACTCTGTACTTTGCAATCTTTGTGATTTCAATTTGGAAAGTTGTTCAAGTGAATAATTTAATGTTGGGCTGTTCCTTCTGTTTTTCTGTCAAGCTCACAAAATTCTAAAAATAATGTTATTATGAAACAAACTCTGTGCTTACCAGGACAGTGAGGGGTTTACAGTACTATTTGCTCCAAATATGAAAGATCAGGTTGGATTTGACTTGATCCATGTGGCATTGGATTTTGTGAAGACAAGTCATAATTTTGTGAAGCCAGACTTTTAACTCTCAGATGATACCTTGCCTCAAGAGAGAAAAACTAGATTATCTGTCAACAAACAACTGGCGTTTTTCCAAAGGCAAGGTGGGGAGGAATTCACTAAGAAAAATGTCACTATTATTAAAGTCCCAGTGCTCCTCCTCATTCATCCTTCTTAACCCCAGATTCTTCTCCAGGTATGGTGGTCTCCTGGCCAAGAAGTACATCAAATCACTTTTTAGAATTAGGCAAAATACATTTTGCATGAATTATTTCAAGCTGCACATGTACATGATTTAAAGAGCTCTAGAGTTCTGCAGGGCTTGTTATAAAAATATTTTCTTGCCCCTACCCCCAGCTCTTCTTCCCCTTCCAGAAGTAACCACATCCAATTCCTGATTATTATGACTTTTCCCCACATCTAAGTAACATGCTTATATTACTCCTTTTCGATTATTTTCCACTTGAAGCATTATGTACTGACCTCCTGCTGTGACAAACATAGCATGTTCTTTAATACCTCTTCACCCATTCGCCTCTACCATATATGTGCCCTGTTCTCATTCTTAGATGCCCAGTAAAGTTCTGCTTTAGTTTTATTTGGGTCATGATTCAGTGTTTACAATATGGTATCAGAGTATCCTATGGTTGCTTTTTGTTATTTGTATGATTTTGCTTTATTTTCTTGGAGATAAGAAAGTTTTAATGGACTTATCTCTTCATTATGAACATAAATCTCCCAGTTCTTCAGGCATATCTGTCAATATATGTTTCTTCCAGAGGTACCTTTTCTCCCAGAGATTCTGGACCTACTCCAGTGTAGAATGGTTCACTGCTACACCATGGGCATTACTATAAGCAGAACCCCCTTTCAATACTGTTCTGAGAATTTCCTTCCACTTTCCTTCTGTATTGCAGCACCCATTTCCTGAAGCTTGTGTCCTCTTTATCTCTCCCTTTCGATGAATTATATCTTTAAGTAGCTCCCTAAGAAAGGATTCATGGGGTGAAGTGGGGAGTTAGATTGAAACTTTGCATGTCAGAAAATGTCTTTATTCTTTCCTCTCACTTTATTGGTAGTTTGCTTGGGTATAGAATTCTTACTAAGGGAATGTTTTCCTCCAGAATTTGAAGGTATGGCTCTATTGTTTTCTAGCTTCCAGAATTGCTTTTGAAACATCTGATGAATTCTGATACCTGATCCTGTTAGGTTCTCTTTCTCTTTGTTTCTCTTTTTGGATACTTACAGGATATTCCTTTTGTCCACAGTGATCTAAATTCTCAAGAAATACCTTGTTATGGGTGTTTGTCATGAAGTGGATATAGACCTATTTAATCTGGACTTTAGTCCCTGTGTACTGTGTACATTGAAGGGACTGTGTATCCTTCAGTTTTGGGAGATTTTCTTGAATTCATTGATAACGTCCTTTTGTCCAGTATCTCCATCACCTGTCTCCAGGACATTTTATTCAGAGATTGAAATTCTGGAACTGACCTCCCTACCATATTTTCCATGTTTTTGTCTTTTTATTATAATTGCTAATCTATATTTTTAAATTCAAGTGGAATATTTTTTGGAATATTTTTATTATCAATAAATAATTGTAAAAATCTAATATGCAGCCCTAATGAATTAGGCATGGAATTTAACACAAATACAGTTCAGAATATCTACCAGTGATTATGCCATTATGGATAGCACAAATTCTGTCTGTTGCTACCATGAGTGAGATAATTATTGCAGGTCTGAGGGTAATAGAACACTGAGCCATTGTAGAACCTCAGTTGTAGGCTGAAATATAAAGGAGAAAAGCCTAAGAAAGAGCACATATGGCTTTAGTAGTCCTCTGTACCAAATTATTATCTCCAAAAGGACATGAAGACCATACTTAAAAGACTCTAAGTTCTGGAGGGTGAGACTTGGGCATAGGAGGTCCCTACAGCTGACATACTTGAGATCAGACAAATTAATCATTATGGCTTGGGATGGTCTATCTGACTGGTGAGCCAGGCTCATAAGGGCTAGTTTGGATTAAGAGCATAGCCAAGCAAGCTTATGTTAAGGACTTTATACACCAGAGTGAGAACTGTTGTATAAATCAAGAAAGTAGTACTAGAAGCCTGAATCACACAGACAAGACAAATCCTAGAAATGAGGGCATGGGGAGCTGTAAGCCTCACCCTCAGATGTCCTAACTCCTTAATTTATGGCAACATGACTAATTCCAGACCCATCAGCTTATAAGTGCAAACCCTTTGTCTGGTCAGCCTTGTCTTGGGACAGGGAAGCTTGATTCCGTGAGCTGACAATAGTCAAAGCCACAGCTAAGTAGGCTAGAAAGAGGCAGAGAGGAACAGCTGTGAGTACTTAAGATCTTAGTGACTGCCCTTCAATTTCTCCACCAAATATCAACTTCATCTTCCCTTAAACTTAACCTGTTATCTCGTTTTCATAGATTGTCCTCTTCTACTCTATTTTTTAAAATCTGATATAAATAGCCAATTTTAGTTCACCTGCACTTCATATTTTTTCTCTTACTTAAAAAAACCCTGCCTGATTTTCCTGTGGTACCAGAACTCGTCAACTTTCCTTACCTTGAAATTGTCACTTAATCTAGAAATCTTTCCAAGATGACGGAGAATAACTTGATCACCAAATCCTGTTTTAGAAATCATGTGCATTGCCCATTAGCCATAGTAGCCTAAAGTCTTCTATTTTTAAAGTTTATTTTTATTTGTTTTGAGAGAGAGAAGGAGAGGGGAAGGGGCAGAGATGGGGAGACAGAGTCCTGAGTAGGCTCCACACTGTCAGCATGCTAACACCCAGTGTGGGGCTTGAACACAAACCATGAAACCGTGAAATGATGACCTGAGGGGAAATCAAGAGTAAGATACTTAACCAACTGAGCCACCCAGGTGCCCTTAAAGTCTTCTTGAAGCAAAGGCTATCTTCTCTTTATTATGCCATTCAAATACATACCCACAGAATCAGCGTAGGTACACCAGCACAATAAGCATGCCATGGCTCTATCTGGCCCTTTCCACAAACTTGAGTGGAGTCTCAGCCTTCCTTTATCTGCCAGTGAAAGACTAATCTCAGGAAAGAATCAAAGTAAAAACCTTAGTAAAACTGTTACCTCTTCCAGAAATATTTGTATTTGAAACCTCATCTTGGTACCATAAAAAGTCTTCCTCAACAAAGAAGAGAAAACCAAACTACAAACTAAGAAGTGTTTGGTTGCCAGAGATTCTTGCCAGTCTCTTTCAAAGCCTTCCCTGTAGGCAGCTGTCCACCAGGCTACATCAACAGCAGTCTCCAGTGTAGCCTGTGATTGATTAACCAGGAAATGCCTGGCCATGAGTGACCACACTTTCCCTGAGTCTGAGTCCTCTTTTGCAGGATGCAATAATCATTAGGCTCAGGGTCAGAGCTCTTGACCAATGAAGGCTCACAAAGGGAGCCTATGCAGAGTCTGAATGAAGCTGAGAGCCTAGGTGACAAGAACCCACCTCATCCTCTCCTGTGCATGGCATTGCCTCCTAAAGTCTCTGCTCTGCCTGTGGATGTAGGCAGTAGTGATCATTAACTTCACTTCTAACTCTTCTTCCCTCTCTGGAGAATGGGAGTTGGGGCTGAAAATTCTAAGCTTCTTATCATGGCTTGATCTTTCTTGTGACCAGCCCCCATCCAGGAACCCCCACGGGAAGTCACCTCATTAACATAAAAGACACGGATATTTACAAGAATTTACAAGAGTTTTAGGAGCTCTGTGTTAGGAATTAGGATCAAAAACCAATATTAAAACAAACGTTCCCAATACTCATATTATTTAGGAAATTACAAGGAGCTCTATGCCAAGAATTGAGGGCAGATATATACATATGTGTATGTGTATATATAATTGTGTGTATGTATATGTGTGTACATTATGTGTGTGTATGTGTGTTTTGTTATCTCACAATGATAGAAGGTACTTCATCTTACTAGGAATGAAGAATTACATGTTTGGTTTTTTTTGAAGTTTATTTATTTTCAGAGAGAGAGATAAAGTGCAAGTCAGGGAAGGGCAGAGAGAGAGAGGGAAAGAGAGAACCCCAGGCAGACTCCACACTGACAGTGCAGAGCCTAATATGGAGCTTGAGCTCATGAACCATGAAGTCATGACCTACTCCAAAATCAAAGATCAGACACTTAACCAACTGAGCCACCCAGGCAGTTAATGTCTTAAATGAAATGGTTTTGACTGAGATGATATATCTAAAATATAGAGAGGGAAGCAAGAGACTGAAAGAGGCAATAGAGATGAAAAATATTCATTAGAAATGAAATGCATACCAGTTCCCCATCTTATTCGTTCCTTTCCTCAATAGAGATTAGTCCAGACAATGGCCCACCATTGTTTAGATCAAATGTTCATGATGAGTCCAACACTAATAGAGGTTGATCCATTAGCCCACCTCCTCTACACACACTTGTAATAATATTTTTATACTCTTCAATATCTTTTTACATGAGTTATCTCATTTAATCAGGAAGAACATTTTGAACTTTAATATTATCTTTTTAAATTAAGTTAAATTATACTTAATTAAATTTAATTAATATAATTTTATTTTATTTTATTTTGGAGAGAGAAGAGTGTGAACAGGGGAGAGGGGCAGAGGGAGAGATAGAGAGAGAAAAAAATCTCAAGTAGCCTCCACACTCAGCACAAGGCCAGACATAGAGCTTGATCCCATGACCCTGGGATCATGACCTGAGCCAAAATCAAGAGTCAGATGCTCAACTGACTGAGCCACCCAGGTGCCCCTCATTTTCATTTTAAAGATAAGTACATGGAATGACAGAGAAATATAGTAACTTACTCAAGGTCACACTGATAGTGAGTCATCAAATTCTGACCTATGCTGATCATAATAAATGATCAACTGTTAAGCACTACAGACAATAAATTAAATGCTTTAGTTAAAAAAAAATACCAACTGCTTTAGCAAATGGATGGTGACATTTATTCTTGCCATATGGAAGAGAAAAGAGAAGGTGAGTAATTTATAGAGGTCACATAACTGGTCAGTGGCAGAAATTAAGTTTAAATCTAGATATACTTGCCTTCAGAGTCTGTGATCTTAACCACAAGTTGATGGCTTTCTCCTTCTCCTGTTGTCTAGTGAATCTTGCATACTGTGGTCACTTTCTTGTTGAATCCCATCCCTCCCCACCATAGTGCCTTCATTTTGGTCGATTTTATCATTTATAGTATTATCTCATTTCTTCTCTGTTGGTCTATATATGTCACTTCTTTCATATCCCACCTTCCATATGCCTCACTTGCCTCCCAATAAATACACTGGACTCTTCAGCATTATCTGTGTATATCTCTCTTTTTTCCCCTAGTTATTTTAAGGGATGAACACTTTAAAATAAATTTTATATTTAATTTTTTTTGCCCTGGAAGTGATGTCCCCCAACTCTAAATGCAATCTTCTGATCAAAAGCAATCTCCAGAGCAAGGAAGACTCAAGTTCAAGTCCTGGATCTGCCTCTAATTAGCTGGATGACAGTGGCCAACTTGTGTTGTCTCTCTGAGCCATAATTTACTCATCTATAAATGGAGATAATGGTAGTACCTCTATTATAGGTCAAATAGGAGGAATATTCTAGATAATGTGTAAGAGATTTTTAACAGTGACTAGCAAATTAAACATGACTCAGTAATAAAAGATGTTATTAATGTTATCATCATTATTCATCTTAATTATGAAAGGAAAGCTACCAGCTTTGGGGAACACCCCACACTAGAAGTTTCCCTTGCTTAGGGAATCCCTGGATGTTTTCCTAAGAGTTTAACAAATAAGGATCTCTCTCATATAACTGAGGATAAAAAGTATGTTCGTCTATTTTGATAGAAGCCATCTGTAGGTATGATATTGTTGCAGCAATAATTTTCACAGTCACAAGAAAGCAGTAAGGGATGGGAATCCATAGTGATTAGTTATGGCAATTAAAATTTTCTTTTTTCTATTGTGTGTGGGCAGGTGATGTTTTCTAGTCTTTTACCCTCAATCAATTATAAAATTAGTGCTATTCTTTTGAAAATAACTACAGCTGATCAACATTTTTTACTATGGCCAACAGGAACATCTCTTATTTGCCTGAAACTGATGTGAGTTAATAAATTATTGGGATAAGGACTTAGAAAATGTGACAACCAGTTTGGACATGAAGCTGACAGTGTAATGAATAACAGAGTTTCAGGCTCCTGCAACTTTGATTGCTTTTCCTCCTCCTATTTGCTTTGTTCATCTCAGAGAAGAAAACGATCCACATTTGTAATATCACCTAATCCTGCCGTTGGACATTAAACATTTATTTTAAACATTAAAACTGCTGAGCTTGCAAGTTTATGACCCACAGATACTTTTATTTATTTATTTTTAAATTTTAATTTCTTTATGTTGAAATTGCCACATCCACTGAACTGTTCGAGCTCTGGAAACTGTGACTTTTCATGAAGTGTAACCAAATACAGCCGTTCAGGAGAGCAGGGAAGGGGGATTTTGCTGGTGGTGCTGGCTGGAATGGCAGGGCTGAGATGTACACATTTGTTATTGAATGCTTTACAGTTTGATTATGTTTGGACTATGGTTTTTTAAATATCTTTGGGTTTTGAAAACCCAGAACAACGTATTCATAACCCATGGCCCATCAGTTTTATTGTGGCTTTCATTTAATAGAGGAAGAGTAGTTTTGCATTTGCAATGAATTGGCTATTTGCTTTTCCAACTCTCCCACTTCATTAGAGTAATGCAATTTTTTTCACCTACTGGTAAACATTTCCCCCCCAACTTCTGGTCAATGCTTGGTTCAAACTAGAGGGTTGCATTTTCAGAGTGTTCATGTGTAGCCGTAAAGCAGTGTAGCTTTTCAATTGATGAGGATAAGGTTTCTGGGATTTAGAAGTACCTTCCCCGTGTAATTATGACCTCTCTCTCTTTCTCTCTCTCACTCTCCCTCCCTCCCTCCCTTTTTCTTAATGAATAAAATAGAGAACTATTATGAGAAGATCATAAGCTGCTGACAAAAGCATTCAGTAGTTGTTACTGATATAAATTATTTGGTGCCTGTGGCCTTAGAAATAAAGTTCTTTATCTTACCAGAGGCAGCTAAACTGCAGTGACACTTAGGAGAGATCTTACCAAGTGTGCAGGCTAAAGGTTTCTCTGTGGAGTATTACTGCCATGCGCTCCATTTCTGAGAGCAAGATAGTTGCTTTCTCCCAAGATTGTTATACATGAAAATATAAGGATCATTGTATTTTGATGCATCTTCTAGAATGTTGAGAGGCAATGAAAAGAGACAGGTACAACCTATATGAAAGATGATTTCCTGAACACATTGTTGAGATAAATGCACTGTAAATGGGAACACACTGTGGTATATTGGCAGGCAGGTCTTTCAAGTCTCTGGATGTAGAGAATTATATTGTTGTGTCTCTGTCATGTCACTTTATTTTGTACTCACATGAGCAATTGCAGGAATGCACAAGCTAACATATCAGTTATGAGAGGGCCCAAATGAGGGCCTACGGATGGATGAGTCTCAATAGCCAATAGCTGACAGGGCTGGGAGTCCTGAAGGATGATTTCATTGACTTGTTGCATCTTTCATGCAAACAAGGATTTGACAGCTGTCAAAAGAGCAGATTGGTCTCTAGAATCTCTAGGGATCTATGGAAGAGTGTGTGTATTTGGAGAAGTGATTACAAATATTAATGGGCTCTGAGAACCACAAATCAGAAAGCATGTGCTTCCAAGACCTCACTGCTCATAGGGTCAAATTCAGGAAAATTGGATTTTTAACAATTGCTTTTTTCCCCCCTAAGTATAGTTTCTACCTTGAATAAAAACTATTATAATGGGAAAAAAATGAAAGCTTTAGCACAATAGGCAGTGTATAAGCTTGGTTAAATGCTCTCTTTGGTTGTTGTTTGTTTATTTGCTTGCCTTTTGATCATTCCCAAGTCATTAAAGAAGCTCTAACTAATCCTTGCTCCCGGATGTTTCTGTCTCTGTAAAGAAACACAGAAACAGGAACTAACCCTACCTTTTCTGAGTTACGTATTCAGATTTTAATGCTTATAGTTTTCTTTCTTGTAGGTTTAGAATTTGGGATTATGCTGAGGTCATTGAGGAACACTGCTCTGAGAGGGAAGGGCTGAGTGGATGTTCAGGGGACCTGTGGGCTGTCCTGGAAAAGAACTAAGCCATATGAGTCAACTCTTCTAGAGGTAGAACCATAGAATGTCAGACTTGTAAGTCACTTTGTCCAAGCTCTTCGTTTCCCAGAGAAAGAAAGTGACACAAAGCAAAAAGAAGATTAATTGCCTGAGGCCACTCAGTCAGGATGGGATCATCAGGAATAGAATTTAGGTTTCTTGGCTTTCGGTGTTTTATAAATGCCTTGAAGTATTGACTTAGCTGAGTGAAATCCACTTATTTCAAAGAATATTCAATGACAAAGTTTTTCACATAATCTAATCTTTTGCAGTTTGTTTTAATCAACTTTAGTTTTTCTTTAAATGAATATGATTCTTCTATGGAAGGATATAGGGCAGTGGTTCTCAACTGGAGAAGATTTTGCCTCTCCCCCATGGGAGGGACATTGGCAGTGCCTGGGGATGTTTTTGATTGTCATGACTGACTGGAAGAGGAGAGGAAAGAGTACTGGCATTTAGTGAGTAGAGACGGAATGCTAATAAACTTCTCATAATGTACAGCTCAACTTTCTGGCGCAGAGAATTATCCAGTTATCCAGTTCCAAGTGTCAATAATGTCAACATTGAGAAACCATGGTCCAGAGGCATGTCCTCTGAGAAATGCCACAACATCCTCTTTTTTCTTCCCTTCCCCTCCCTTCCCTTCCCTTCCCCTCCCTTCCCTTCCCCTCCCCTCCCTTCTCTTCCCTTCCCCTCCCTTCCCTTCCTCTCCCCTCCCTTCCCTTTCCTTCCCTTCCCTTCCCTTCCCTTCCCTTCCCTTCCCCTCCTTTCCCTTCTCTTCCCTTCCCTCCCCTCCCCATCTCATCCCATCATGGTCTATGAAGAAATCCAGTAAGAACTGGGTTTCTGTGAACCCAAATATAAATATGTCTCAAGGATTGATATTTGAAAAAAAAATACTCTTGAAAAGTATGTGAAATATTGAAGATGTTTGTAAGTAGTGGGTTCCAAACATAGTACCCTTGTGTATCAACTTTTACATAATTAACAGAGGCATGGCTCAGCAATAGTCAGTCAGAGCTGATGCTGGCAGTAAGCATGCGCTATGGTCCTGCAGGCCGACACCATCAGGAGTCAGACCTTGAGTGGATGAACACCATATATGAGCTGGAAGACCCACTGAAAGCTAAAAGAGACAGACAGCTGTGGGTGGCCTCGGTAGTCCCTTTTCTTTTTCAGATAAATTCTCAGAGTTTCTTGAGGGAAATCAGATAATGCAACAACTCTTTGCACCCAGGAATTAGGCATTTTCAGACCTCATTGGTTTTCAAGAGCAGTCTGCTTAATCTCTATCCCCTGTTGCAAACAAATCACTAGACTGGCAATACCACCCAACAAAAGAATAAAATTTGTCCATCTATCATTAAGATAATTGTTATTGATTAGTCTCCTTGTAATTTTCTGCTTTTTGTTTTTAGATGTTGGTTATAAATCACACTCACAACAGGCACTGAGCCTGTGTTTGTGTCTATTATGTGGTCCTGATAAGGCTGGGCAGCGTTGTTCACCTTCCTGATGCGAGTTATTGAGATTGATTGAAGCGCTTTGCTTGTCCTATCCTAGACACTGTGTAATTAATGTTTCATTATGTTAATACATGCAAATGTGAGAGTGTGTGTTTGATTGGAAGGTGAGAGAACAAAAAGGGATTAAAGAGTTCACTCCAAAGTACAAATTAATTTATTGCATTGCTAACTGGCCTCTGAGGAATGAGGGAGTACGCTTCAAAATGAAAGAACAAAATGCACAAAAAGCAAAAACTGTTGCACATCTGTGTTTTTCAGCAGCGGTATCATTAAGAACTACAAAAAAGAATATTCAGTCATATGACAGAAGCCTGGTCTGTGCGATGATTTCAGCAGTCTGTGTCTCCTTCTTTTGTGAAAGAGTTCAGTATGAGGAAGTGACAGATTATTACTCTTTATATATACAAGCATTTATACATATACAGACTATATTAGCCCCATACTGAAATACTAATGCAGCATAGTTATCTTTCAAGTGCAATCAATGGTTGACTTCATGATATTATCTGAGGTGTAGCCAGAAGGAAATGTCACCTAAACCAATCATACACAGGTCTATTCCACTTATTTGCTTACTATTGCATATTTCTTCCTGTTCTTCACGGTGATCATTTTGATTATTTCCTAATATATCATTACTTTATGTTCTGTGATTTACTTATCTATTTCTTTAATTGTATTAGATCGTTAATATGTTTCTATTTAGCTGGGTTTGCAACATCAAACACAGTAATGAAGTTTTTTTTATGTGTAGGAATTCTTGTTCTATTGAATTGTTTTCTTGAGGTAGATTCATAGGAGGGGGTTTACTAGAGCATAGTTTTATGACTTTAGATATACATCGGTTTCTTTAGAAACAGTCCCACTCCCAGTATCTCGCATAGAGACTTAATAAATTGTTGCTGAAATTAACTAAGCATATTACCAAACTGCAATTATTTAAAAAATTGCCACATTAAGTTTTTAAACTAATCATGCCTTAATGTGGATAAAAGCTATTGAATCTTCCCTTCCACCAGGTGATGCTATTTTGAATAGGTTTGAAAAATGGGAAACTGAAGAATCAAACATTCATAATGTAAGAGTCAGCCAAGAAGAGCAGGGGTGGATGGCATTTTGAGAGGAGAACTGTAATTCTAGTAGGAAGCATTGGATACCCAGGGGATAGAAGGCCAGGAAGGGGAGGGTTAGCAAATGCCAGAATAAATACGATTGTCTCCTATCCAGGATTTATATACTGGAGGTATTATAGGGGCATAATTATAAGATATACTTAACTATTAGAGTGTTACATAATTTTATTTATTTTGTTTAGTTTATTTGCTTTCATTTCTGATGGATACTTTGGAACAGGAGGCGAGGTGGGAATCTGTGGCCATGCCCATTTCTTGTTATACTCTATGGTTGCTCTCCTACTAGGATGATGGAGTTGAGTAGTTGTTCTATAAAGCCAGAAGTATTTACTATCTGGCCCTTTACAGAAAGGAAACTTTTTAAAAAATTAAAAAATAAAAGGCAGACTCCTGAGAAACAGGAGAGAAACAGAAATTCCTAGAGAAACAAATCTGATAGTGAGAAGTGGAGCTGGCAGTAAAAGACATTATTTCAAAGTCAAACTCATCCATTGGACAAATTATCATTTGTCAGAGACTGCAGGCTCTGTTTTCTCCTCCCCAAAATCAGCATAACAATAATTTCATTGAGTAGTTGAAAATTAAATCATGTGATGGGTTTCAGTATTAGTCCCTTTGTTCTTCCCATCTACAAAGAAAAAATTTCAAAAACATGATTAGTGTTTACATTGTTTAGTAGTTACTTGTATACTGTCCTGATGTGGTCAATTGAAGATCCATTAATGCTTTGTAAATTTCAAGGAAAAAAAGTATTGTCTATGAATGAATAATTAATACAACCAAAAATACCAACTCAGTCTTATGTAACTTTCCTCTACTTCTAGCTATGGTCCTGCTAAACTGTTCGTTGCTGATGTCAGCATTGGCTAGAAAGGTTTTCAGAACATATTTATCCAAGTCAAAGCACTGAACCCACCACTATTAAGCAAAAGGGCATAGAGTTGTGAGTCATTGAATGTGATGGAGCAGGGTTCTCCCCTATGATCCCAACTTTCATGCTTCATTCTGCCTTTATTCTTCATGGTCAAAGCCAGTGAAGTTAACAGTGTCTAAGTGGCCACAGTTCCTTCTACCATGACTCATATGTCATTTTTCACAGTCACTTTGCAGACAGACAGGGTGGTGTGATACTTTTTGGTTCACAGTCCTCTTCACTCAGATTTATCATGTATTTAATCATTTGTTTTCCGTTTATTTCCAGCTACATGCCAGTTTGACGAGCTGATAGCCATCCCTTTCCACTTACCACCAGGAAGTATTCCAATACATACTGGCCTTTTACACCCACCCAAAAAAGTTTCCATTAATAAGTAACCAACATTGAGAGGAGAATGGGGCAATAATTCTCTTTAATTCCAAATTTAACTAAAACTCCAAAGCATGACAGTATGTTACGCATTTCAGAAATAGAAGTATATGTAGTATATTTTCAATATAGTTAATTCTGAGTGCTTCTGGTGCCTGACAGGATTTCTCACTATCAGATAAAAATACAGATTTTGAAAAAGAGTGCCAGTATGAACATCTGTGTCATCTGTAAAGTAGTGATAGGTTGAAGACCCCACATCACAGATTGCCTAAAACAGTCCTAATTTATATATGTTGTCCTGGCATAATTATAAATTGAGTCCACTTTCAGTCTCAAAGTTATCTTATGTGATTATCCTAGTCATCATACTAGTGATTTAGTTTGAAATAGGCTAAGAGCAAAATGTACAATGTCAATAATTAGCCTGTCCTCATAGCATATACATTTTTTAGTGAAATTTTACTTAATTTTACATTGAAGGTAAAAATGATTGACACACTGATGTTCAACATCAGTCCCATTTGAAAGCTCCTTTTAAGACCCTCACCAACTGGGTTATTATCTCTCTATTTTGGAGATGTTCAGGTGAGCATCCATAAATGCCTTTAATGTATGGACCTGGTTACGAGCTTCTTTGGGTCCTGCTTGCTCGTAAGTGAGAGACCGCAGTTGAGGCCTGAGGCCAGTGAACTACACTTTAGACCTGGTAGGGAGTAACTTGGTTCATGTCAAGGATGGCAAAAGATTCTTCTTCTCTGGGACCAACACCATTCAGTGTTTTTCATGTTTTTGGTTTTGGGGTGTGTGTTTGTGTGTGTGTGTGTGTGTGTGTGTGTGTGTGTTCTATTATGTTTTCATCAGGGCTAAATGCAATGGGAAAGAAAAATTTCAACAAAATTTTAGACTTACTTCTTGACTTTGAAGGTAGTAACTCAGGTGTTAATATATGTGACAGATCAATACCAATTTTCTGAACAATATCAAAATTTGAGAAGTCTGATTTTAATAAATTCTAATGATCAGCTGCCTTGGTTCTTCATAGATTTAGTTATGTGGGACAAATCTAGGCTTTTTTTTTTTTTTTTTNNAAAAATTCAGGTTTTTTTTTTTTTTTTTTGAGTAACGGACAAACTCAAAGAGAGAACAGACAAAGATTTTCTAATTTGGTATTGCTATGGTAGCCTTCTTTCCCACCACCCCCATCCATGTTACAGACACTCAGGATCTTCTGCTTGTTGCTAGAAATGCAGTGACTGCATTCTAGAAGACCCTTCCCAGGCAATCCCAGACCATTCCCCTTCTCCTGCCAACGTTCACTGTGTTAATCCTAGACTCATACCTCTAGGACTGAACTGGGTGACAAAATCTATAGTTTGAGAAGCCACTTTATACCAAGTGATTTTAGATATCATAGAATCCTTGACTATATCCCTCTTCCATATTACACAGACAGATGGCCCAAAGGATTCAGGGTCTAAATCCTGTTTGACAGATTTTCTAGAATCATAGTAGCTTAGACACAGTCTGTAACAAATATTTCAATTAATACCATGTGTTTTTGTCTATTGCACCTCTGAGCTGGTTTCACCCTACTTAGCTATGTATTCTACTTTTATATAGTTTGAGAAAAACAAAGAACTTGGTTAACAAGCAGAAATGATGAGTCCTAGATAGAATTAAGACAAGAAGCCATATTTTTTTTTTTTTGAGCCATGTGACCTTGGCCAAGACATTTAACCTCTCTGAGGCTCTTTTTCTACCTACAAAATAAAGTTAACAATTATTCCTACTCAACAGGACCAAATGAGGCTGCTCTGTAAACTCTATGTAAGTTACTAGAAATATAAGAAAAAATAAACAAAAAGAAAACAATGTTTATAGATTGCAATGCAAACCTTCAGCAAGTCTTTATGCAACATTGACCAGTAACTAAAGTGGTAAATAAACTCAGCCCCAACTCTCAGACCACCTTATGCACAAGAGAATAGATATGGCTGTATATTAGTTCTTTTCACTTCTATATTACTTACTCCTCTGGCTATACAATGGCAACAGCATATTTTTCATATTTATAAATGAAAATATGTGTAATATATATATTAAGTGGAGAGAAAAAGGATTGGAAAGGTGAGAGAGATTTCATTTATTTAATTACATTAAAATAGTAATCTGGCAGTATGATTTAACATGTATAATAATTATGGCTTTTAAAATTGTAGTCCTGGTATATAGCCTGCAAATCAAAATGTACCAAAGAGTAAATGCCTTTTTATGTTCCAGTGACATCTCTTAAGTCCCTGGCTTTTCTCATATGGAGGTAAAGTGAGGATAAAAGAGCTGAGGGCATTAGGAGAGAACCCTGTATATGGGGCAAAATAAGAGAGGAACCAAATGTGTTTGTCTAGAATACTGGATATTGGGGGTAAAGTGTCTATAGTGATGAATTATATCATATATGATGAATAAATGATGAATTAAGGGGGAACCGACATTTGAGACAGAGAACTGTTTGGTACACTCCATAAACTCAGCCCATTTTCTGTTCTCAATTTTGTTTGTCTGCTGAGAATTGTGTGTAAATTTATTTCTGAGTGTTTTATGATAACTCTTGGACTCTTTGATGGAATTGCAGTTTCTGTCATTCAAGGGAATCTTTTTATTATTTAGAAAAAAATTTAGGCTTTTATTATATCTAAATGGTGGCATAGACAATCATTGCTTTGATTCTTATGAATTCTGTTTAAATTAGAGACAGTATGATAGACATTTGTTAAAGGTCAAATAAGATAAATACATGGAAAGCATCTGGACAGAAGCTTCTTCAAGAATGATAAAAGTAGATAAACTATCACAGGAAGCCACAAGGCACTGTTGATGATACTATGACAATTCCCTAGCTCTGAGTTACCTAGACAGCTTTTATTTTTATAAGCCACTTTACTGAGGCAGACTTGATATACAAAAAGCTGTACACATTTAATATATACTAGATGATTTTGGAGATGACCATAAACCTGTGAAGCCATACCCACAATCAATGCAGTAAACATATCTGTCACCTCCCATAATTTCCTCTTACCCTTTTCTTTTTGTTGTTGCTTTTCTATTATTTTTATTTTGGGACAGGGGGGTGGGGATTAAAAACATTTAACATTAGAAATGCCCTCTTAGCAAATGCTTAGGTGTACAATCCAATATTGTTAACTATAGGCACTGTGGTGTACAATAGATCTCTAGGTTTTACTCATCAAGAATAACTGAAATTTTGTAGCCTTTTTAAAGCCAATAAAAAACTCAACTGTACTGCGGCAGTAGGCTAGACTCTTCCAGCTTAATTGTGATAAGAAAACAAACACAAAAACAGCTTTTCCCTTCACCTTGAGTATTTATTAATGCAAGATGAAAAAAGCTAACAAGACTGTTTTGCCTTTCTCTGAGGCATTTTAGTAAATGATGAAATGATAATAGCATGTGTTTTATAAATCGTCGGCAATTATAAAAATATATTTTCCACAGAATTCCCCAACTGCTCTGTCTGCTAAGCCTCTGGAATATGTACAGCAGGCAAAGGGATATTAGACAGGCCAGGGGATTCACAGAGGCTGCAGGGGGAGGGATAGGAGAGAGGGGATGGATACATGGGTCTCTGTCCTTGAACTGGAGGGCTGTTTGAAGGAACAGGGTAGCTGGGGAGCTACATGGGCATTTAATAGACATTTGACAATATGTGTAAATGAATAAATGACTATAATGAAAAAGCTCATTTGTGTGCACCCTCTAGACCAAATATTCTTATTAAAGCTCTTGTAAACGGCAAATCCATTACCAAGGGGAACGCAGTGTTGAAGGCTCTGAGTTTAGCATAAGGTGGCAGCTCCAAGCTTGAATCTCTTAAAACTGTGAATCAGCAGAATCATCTTCCCAGAACAGGATTGAAGATGACAGCCCGAGTGAGAGGACCAGACTTGGCCCTCTGCTTGTTTTGTTTGCTTGTTTGTTTGTTTTCAATACAAACTGACTGAGTCACTTAGTCGTCTCTTTGCATTTTTAGTTACTTTTTAAATCATCATATAAGTATCTATATATTATCCTCAAGGGTGCCTCTTGGCCCAAGAAGCTGAAAAGCATTTATCATCTGGCTCTTGACAGAAAAAGTTGTCCAGCTCTGTCTCAGAATATGCAAGGAAATGTTATCAGTATGGATATTGATAGTTTTTGGTTTTATTAACAGTAATATCAAGTAATCTTTGTCATTCACAGCTAACCCAGGAGAATTAGGTTATGTATGTTATGATTTTCTTTTACCAGTTTAAGTAATTTTCCTAAACTGTTCGTATTTTTCTTTATACAAGTTCATTCAATAAATATTTATTAAATACCTCTGAGGTAGGTAAAGACTATTAAGAGTTGTGTGAGGTAGAGAAACAAATACAATTTATTTCTGCTCCCTTGAAGTTTTTGGTATAATAAGGATGAATTTCTTATTAATATGATATGTGATAGATTGAATAGAGCCTCAAGAAAGGCAGAATAAAGCACTATCTCTTCTGAGAGCTGGGACTGTCACTGCTATTGAGACTTTCCATCCCTACACAGGCCTGTATCTAACTTCTACATTTTATAAAATGGGGACCTAATGAGAATTAATGTTTATTACTTAATTGCTTAAGATTTATAATTAATTCTAAAATATTATTGGAAGACACACCATATTGGAAATCAAGTGAACCGAGAGTCATTTGTAATGTAATGAATATAGCTCCGAGAAGTCTTTGTCCTACCCAGTAGTCATGTTCTAGACATTAAGGTCTCATCTTGATTTTATGAATTTGAATAATACATTTTTAAAAATATTGATATGGAAGGACCAATCATTCCTTGGCCCCCATGTTCAACCCTGAACTACTATGCAGGCACAGAGAATTTTCAAAACTGGCACCTCCTGGTAGTAGGGCAGGTTCAAGGTAATAATCACTGGATTCTAGGGAAGGCTCTAATTAGAGTATTTTGAGAAATTAGGGTGCCTGGGTAGCTCAGCTGGTTGAGTTTCTAACTCCTGATTTCGACTCAGGTCATGAATTCATGGTTAATAGGATTGAGCCCTGTGTCAAGCTCTGCACTAACAGCAGGAAGCCTACTTGGTAGTCTCTGTCCTCTGTCCCTCCCCTGCTCACATGTGTGCTCTCTCTTTCTCTCTCAAAATAAAAACATTTAAAAAAAAAAAGAACATATAAAGAAATTGCAGCAGCTGATTCATTCACATAACAAGTCTTTTTTTAGGTAAGAAACACACTTCTTCATCTTTTAGTTGCTTTAAGTGAAGGGACTCATGAATAATTCCTTCATCCTTGAAGTTCACAGAGATCATGCTTATGTTGTATATTTAGGGTTCAGAAGTCCTCTTACGGTTCTGATCTCCTAAAGAGATTTCATCCTTGCTCTCCAAGTCATCTCCCCTTGAACTTAAATCACCATTTAATAACACACGTTGTTTAATAAACATTGACCTGAACAGTTTAAAGCTCATTGGCTCTCAGTTCCAAAGTTGATATTTCTCTTATCATTACAGCTTTTCCTTCTTGATGTCATTCATGAATTAAGCAGGAAAATATCACTTTTCTGCTGAGACAAGATACAGTAAATATCAGGACAAAATGAATGACAGCATTTTAATGAAAACCACTGCTTGGCCTCCATTTTGAGAAAATAGAACTCATTATAACACAAATATTTTATCAATATGGGTCCTACATCAGACTTTATAGCACAATGTCAACCATGAGGTTTGCTGAATTTTTAGGGCTTTCTCTGGACCTGTCAGACCTTTATGGAATTAATCCTTTATATTTGCAACAGCAGTTTCCACAAGATGAATACTTCATTTCTCATGAATCATAATAAAGCTGCTGTGCTTTGTTGGCAGAGTGACCTCTGCAGTCTTTTATCTTTAAGAGAAAAGATTAGACTCTCCCTCTATTTTATGGATAATGAGGTGGGTTGTTGATCTCTTGACACCTTCAGTAACTGCACCTCTTTGTGGACTCATATAAGTCTGTGATAAACTCATCACAGGGTGATTATAGCAAATCTCTTCATATAACAAATTTCCTCTTAAATTTAAGAGCAAATTTTTGTAAGTATCAAAGTTAATAGGTATGAACTCATAGACTGATTAATATTACAGTCAAAGATACCTAGAAGTCAGCTAGTCCAACATCCTTGTTTTATTGGTCACTACATTGATTCCCAGTGGCATGGCCCATTCTTGGTGACTGACAGAATTAGACAAAGTCAGGTCTCCTGATCCCTTGTGCTGAGAGGTTTCTTTTGCAACAGACAGTATGCCATTTTGCATATAAATTACATAAATTGCTCTATTGATCTACTTGGAGTCATCTGGGATTCTTCTTTTTTTGAACAACCCACATTTAATTCCTCAAGACTATGGCTCTACCTTCAATATGGATCCCGAATCTAACCATTTATTACCACTTCCACTGCAGGCTTTCATCCAAATTCCATCATTTCTCACTTGAATGATGGAAGTAACTTGCAGACTGGTGTCCAACTTCTTCTAATGACTCCTGTTCTTAACACAACAATCAGGATGTCCTTTTACAATAGTGTTTCTCATCATTAACATAGTGATGTTTGGGACTGGAAAATTCTGTCTTGTGTGGGGCCATCCTGTGTACTGTAACAGCTTTCCTGGCCTCTCCCCACTAAATGCCAGTAGCACCCTCCCAGATGTGACAACCAAAAATGTCTCTGGACATTTTCCAGATGTCTACTTGGTGGTAAAATCTTTCCCTATTGAAAATTACTGCTTTAGAATATGAGTTGGACCTTTCACTTTTTGGTCAAAACCCTCCAGGGTGGCTTAGTCAATGAAGAATCTCACTCTTGGTTTTGGCTCAGGTCATGATCATGGTTCGTGAGATGGAGCCCCATGTTAGGCTCTGCACTGACAACATGGAACCTACTTGGGATTCTCTTTCTCCTTCCTTCTCCCTTTGTACTCCCCTGCTCACACTCTCTCTTTCTCACTCTCTCTTTCTCAAAATAAGTAAATAAACATTTTTAAAACCCTCCATAGTTTTCCTGGGTGGCTCAGTTGGTTAAACATTCCCACTTTGGCTCAGGTCATGATCTCATGGTTCATGGGTTTCGAACCTCACATAAGGCTCTGCACTGACAGCTCAGAGCCTCAAGCCTGCTTCAGATTCTGTGTCTCCCTCTCTCTCTGCCCCTCTCCCACTCATGCTCTGTCACTGTCTCTCTGTGTCTCAGGAATAAATAAACATTTAAAATTTTAAACAAATTAAAAATAAAATAAAATAAAAGTAAAGTAAAAAACTCCACTAGGTTTCCATCTTTGTTAAAATTAAAGCAAATTTCTTTTGCTTGCCTACTAGGTCCTACATGTCTCCCAATGGCCTTTCAACCTAATCTCCTTGAACTCTCCTTCTCCCTCAGTCTGATAGGTCCTGTCTCATAGATCTCTCTACTCTTCCTAGGAAAATGCAGTCACAATCCCACCTCAGGACCTTAGCACTCACTCTTCACTCTCCATACAGACTTCTTCCCCTAGGTCCTGTTCCATATCTGTTATGGACCGAATGTTTGTGTTCCCCCCAAATTCATATATTGAAGCCCTAACCCCCAGTATGTACTTAGAGTGTGTACCTTTGAGAGGTAACTGGGTTTATATGATGTCATAAGGGTGGGGAATCCCATGACGAGATTAGAGTCCTTATAAAAAGAGAGACCAGAGTGTTTGCATGTTTGTATGTGAGAGCTCTCTCTCTCCTTGTCTCGGTCTCTCTCGTTCTCTTTTCTTCTCACATATTATTGCAACCCTGTGAATAATAAAGCAAATCACTATGAATCAAAAGTGAATAATTTCTTGGAAGGAAATGCACACAAACTTTAATAGTGTCTGTTACCAGGCAAGCAGGATTATAGGCAATTATTATATTTGATTTTATGTCCACAGTTTCTTATTTGTGTACAGTAAATATAACCTGATTAAAAGTCAGTGCCCTCAAAATTGACAGTGTCTCCAAAGCTTGTCCACACTTCACTGTTACCCAGATGGAGATATTCCTATGCGCTGGGTGCCCTTTATCTGTTACTTTTTCTAAATGCTCTGAATTATTTTCCTTATTATTCTAGTTGAGAGTTGTGCCTTCATGAAAAGCTGTCCATCCCTCTACTTTGAGAAAGACTGATGAAAAACACAGGGGAAGAGAAAGCCAGTCTACCTTTAACCAAAGTGAGGGGAGTTAAAGGTTGAAACCCAGGGCAGATTAAGCAGCACATCAAAGTTTCTCTTTTAAATGTTAATTTTGCAGGAGGCCGAGAGAATGATAACCTAGATGTCAGACTGTGTTACCTGTTGAGCTGAAAAAAATCCCATTACAATTTGCCCAGTATCACACAGCAAAATCAAGCTGTAGTTTAGAGATTTAGCTCTTAAAGCAGTAAAGGGATGAGGAAGCTACTCTCCCACTCTAACTTGGCCCTTATCATTTTTCTTTACTATTTGATTTAGCCAGAGGACACTCAGACAGTTGCCTGGGGCACACTCTTCTCACCCTATAAAAACCTCAGATCTCAGCAAAGCTTCCTCTGCCCTGTGGAAGATGCCATGTGCTCGGCATGTCTGATGTGGAGCGTCTGTGTGGGCTCACTAAGCAATTGCTGCTGGGACAGTTGCTTCTTGAACTTCACATCCTGTATTTATATTTCTGATTTTTGCTCCCTGTCTTGTAAAGGGAAGAGAAAAGAAGAATAACTGTATCAAGAACAAATCGAGTTCAACAACCTTTCTACATGGATATTTGGTGGTGTTGGACTAGGTCAGCAAACGTCCTGACACTAAAATCACTTTTCCTGATTCAATCATGGTAGCTTTCCAGGAGTTCACTCTTCTCTTCAGATATGTGAGAACTGAGTGGGGTAATAGGAGTTCATTTACTATTGGCTTGCTTTTGCCATGATTTCAAGGAAATGGATTCATGGGGATAGGATTGCTAGAGAAAATACAGGATACGCAGTTAAATGTGAATTTTGGGTAAGCAACAAATAATGTTTTAGTATAACTCTGCCCTATGTAATATAATATATAATATAATATAAATATTTAGGACATATTTATACTAAAATATTATTTGTATTTTTTAATCTAAAATTCAAATATAACTGATATCTTTAAATTTTTACTTTGTAATTTTGGCAATTTTAAAAAGGGAGGAACTTGAAGTGTCCTTTACAATTTTTTAATTTAAATTTTCATCCATCGCTTCCTTTTAATGATACTTAATAAATTTCCATAGTAAAATGTACCTGCATTTCTTCCTGGTAAGTCTTCCTTTGCATTATTTAAATTAAGGAATAAATTTTACAAAATCTAATTCATTTCTAATTTCCATTTGTTAGTGATAAAGTTGGTATTGAATAGCTTCAAAATATATTAGTCTCTAGCAAAGACTCTAATGCACACAAATCTTTTAAAGATACAACCACATCTTCTGACAATTATTTTTACCTTGTCTCTTATCAAAGTAGAAAAAAGAGCGCCAATACTCCACAGAAACCCCAGTGGTCATTGGCTCTGGTCCTTTGGTGAGATACAGTGTCTTGTTCTGGGCTAGCTGAAGTTAAAGTCATGCATTAGAATGAGCAAGTAAAAGACATCCCCCAGGCTATTTTTATTTTTTATTTTTTGAGAGAGAGAGAGAGAGAGAGAGCGCCAGTGTTCAAGAGTGTGGGAGGGGCAGAGAGAGAAATCCCAAGCGGGCTCCATGCTGTCAGCACAGAGACCAATGTGGGACTCTGAGTGAGTGCTGTTAAGTTTTGCTCATCTATGTACTAAACTGAAGTGAGGGGTAGGTCAGCCAAGCAAGTGTCTAGAGTTCCAATATTTTAAAAGGTATGGTGCCTGGGTGATTTTCTCCATTTTTAACCTTTTAAAGAGAAATGTGCTGCAAATATTAATAAAATATGTGTAGAGAAGCTGTTCAGTTATTTGCCTTCCTGAATCATCCCTATAGCTTCTTCTCCCTACTTAAAATAAACAAACAAATAAATAAATAGATAGATAAATAAATAAATAAATAAATCGACCCAAATACACACATTTCCCAAATATGGAAAATTATAACAGGACATTCCAAAGAACACAAGGACCTCTATGCACTAGTCCAGGCCCCCAGATGTTTTTGGAGAAGTGGCTGTCAAGATTTAGTGAATGTGCAAATGTCCTGGAAGGCTAATTCAACCCTGTGGGACTCTCCCTCCTAAAGTTGCTGATTGGGTAGGTCTGGGGTGGGGCCTGAGATTGTGCATTTCTACCAAGTTTCCAGTGTGGGTGTTGCTAGTCTGGGAACCTTGGCTTGAGAACCACTGTTTCAGAATTTATATTCTGATATCCTAAACCCAGTAAAGTTCACATATGGTTAGGGGTTCTTTTCATTCTTGTTTGTTTTCTTTTGTTTTGGTTTGGTTTGGATCAGTTAGGTTTTGTTGGGTTGAGTTTACTTGGCTTTGCTTTGCTTTGTTTTGCTTTTTAAATCCCCCTTTCCATCCCAAAGGCTCACAAGCATTATAAACTTTTTTTGGACTGAAGTCCAGAGTTATAATTGCACCTATAATTGGTGTCTGATGAATTAAAAAGGGATGGTATTCCATTATTCATAGAATAATTTTACTTTCTTCAGTGGGGTTCTCTCTCCTTTTCTTAACACAAGAGAAGCAGATGCAATAGCATATATTTATAAGAAGAGATAACGATGGCAGAGTTTTCTGGGTTGATTACAAGAATTTGGGGATCATCTGAATCTCCCTCCCAAAGTGAAAGTTTTTTTGTCATTTGAAAGAGATAAATTTATGCATAGCAAGTTCTGTGGGGACTTGTATGACATTTTCTAATCTTAAAATATTTTCAAGAGCTTCTTTTTAATTTTATACTACTTTTCATAAGTTTCTTCTTTCTTTTTAACTAGAAACTTTTACATTTTGAACTTGGAAAGGAATATCTGACTCTATGAGGAATTATTTTTCACACTTACCAATGTTTGATATTGTAGATAAAATATCATACCTTAAAAAACCGATTCTAAGTTAGTCTGCCTCCATGACCAAATGATCTTTGAAACTGACAAGAATATGAGGAGGTCACACACAAAGGGGCTTAAGTTCATGGAAAGAAGTTTATTATTTGTTTGATTATTTTGGTGAGTTTCTAAAATACGTTAGTTACTAGATACTTGATTAATATAAACTTAGAATATTCCTGACAGTGTTATCACTGATACTTATTTATGTCTGACAAAACCAAAGCAAAGAGATGTTAATATTTCTCCTTTGAGTCACCCCTCAAGAATAAGGTCTTTTCTCTGTCTATATGGGGAAAACATTGAAGATTTTGTGATGTCATTATCTGCTTATAAATTAGGGTCTCTCAGAAGAAGATGAAAATGAAGAATAATATCCAAGAACAGTGTGACACTTTATTACTTTTTCTCAGATCAACACAGATCAGAAAAGACCAATTTGTTAAATGCATATATGTCTCTGGGCCTAGATCCTACCCAGAAAAAATCTAGAGATCCTCCCGAGTCAAAATTTGGTGGGAGAAGAGGCCTGGAGACTTCCTCATTCTAATCATGAATTCTGCTATCAGACTCAGCCATTCATTTTTCTTAGGGGATGGGATTCAGGCACTTTCAAATATATTTCTTCAAAATATATTTAATTACCTTATGTAATTTTACAGCAAGACTAAAGCCCACTTCTTTTATGAAGCAAGATTGGGAAATGTTACTATTCAAGGATTCAACAGAACAACCACTGGCATCTAAAAAATAAAACCACAACAAAACAAACAAAAACTTCTCCAAATGGCTTTCTTCTGGATGAAATCCCCACAATAGTCATTCCAGTGTAAAATCCTTTGCAAAACTGTAAAGTAGATAGTTTCATGTTGACTCTTCAAAGCATTCTTCTGTTGATTTCTGATTATTTCTTTCACTCATTTCCCAGGTGATCTGTCCTCCATCAAACTGCCTGCCCAAATTCTAGCCACAACTTTTTAAGCTACAGGCTCCAAAGATTCTACTTCTTTGTCTTTTTCAGTCTTATCATCTATCGTTCTCTGTACAAACATAAGCCACTGTCACTAATAAAAATTATTTCATGTTAAAATATGATGTACTGGTAGGTAAAATCCCACCCGGGGCAACCAGTATTCTAAGGGAAGAGGGAGGGGAACAAACTAAATTGCAGTCAGGACGCTGTATTACTGGGACATTTCTTAAGCCTTTGTGAAATGTCTCCCAAGGGGAGTGCAAGCAGCATGTGCCTAACATAGACTTGGAACTTTGAAACGAGGAACACTGGAGACATACCTATTAATCCTCTATAGATTCTATTGGCTCGAGTACATCTTCTGGAAAAACTAAGTAACTAATGCAAGTTACTTAAAGTAACGAGGTACCTGTATTCCACAGCCATATATTCAAAATGTAATTGATATAAGGAGCACAGAAGCTCAAACTGCCAGCAAAATGCAAGGGTAATCGTATTGAAGAAAAGTTAATCTTTATTTAACTTTCCTACATTATGTACTCACAGCACTGAAAACTGTCATAAACTCCTTGTTTCAGATTAAGTGGATTATTTATTTGTGATAATGGGCACATATGCTCATTAACATGCTGTCATAAACAGCTGCATTCAATGTATTATGTGTTCTGTGACATAAATAAGGTGTTCAACATGAGATTGTTGCTTAAAATATAGGCTGCAGGAAGAGCCAAAAAGCAATAAATGCTGTTTCATATGGTTGCCTGGCCTTAAATTCTAAATTTATTTCTACATTATTAATGCCACTTGTATGGAAATTGCAGTATTACTCTAGTGAAGTATCTTGACATTCAAGGACATTGGAACTTCTCTATGCTTTCCCATCCTTTGTATTTCAAGCTAGGTATTCACTGGTGTGTGTTTCTTTTCTTGTAAAGGAGGATATCATGTACACATGGGAGAGACACTTATAGCAAAATCAGTCTATATCTCAGTAAGCTTAGAGCAGGATTCACTTGATGGATACCTTCAACCCATACTAGTTCTAAAAGTATCCAAACTAAATGTTGAATTTAGACGTTTAGGTCAGTACCCTCACTTTACAGATGAAGGAACTGAGGTTCTAAGTACTTGAAAGACTTGTTTGAGGGACGCCTGGGTGGCTCAGTCAATCGAGTGTCTGACTTCGGGTCAGGTCATGATCTCACAGTTGGGGTTCAAGTTCCGTGTCAGGCTCTGTGCTGACAGCTTGAATCCTGGAGCCTGCTTCAGATNCCCTCAAAAAAAAAAACAAAAAAAAAAAAAAAAAAAAAAAAAAAGACTTGTTTGAGTCATGGATCTTTAAGTCACAAAGCCAGGACCAAGAGCTATATATTTAATAAGACTGTAAGAATAACCAGTAATAATTATGTTGGCTACATTAAAATGATCCGGGGGAGAGAAGGGAGCTTACAGGGCAGTGAGAGGGCCAGGCTATATATTTTGAGATTTTTACCAATATCACTTATGGTAGACTTAAATTCACTGCTATTTTATAATTTATATTAATTTGAGCAAAGTTCTGGCTGCTTTCTTTGGGCGAGTGATTTCACTGGATGAAATGAGTGTATGACAATGAATGATACAGTTCACTGGGCAAAGTTCAACAGAGGAGCAAAAATAACAGACTTCAAATAAAAGGCTTAGAAAAATTGGGTATGACAGGTAACATTACACAGAATAGTGAGAAGGTATCCAGCTTTTATCTTTACTGGAAAACAGGGTGTATAGAAAGTTAAGAAAAATTCTGTCCATTGGAGCTAGTCTGGATCAATCCTTTATAAGAATATTGATGACAAGCAATTTAGATGCCTGACTTTTAAAAGATAGAAAACTAGAAAGTTTACACAAATTAAAAAAAGAGAGAGAGAGAGAGAGAAGTTTCCATTACCAAAAAATTAAGAAAGCTAGTGAAATTGAGGTCATTATACTGAAACACATGAAGGCTGAAACATAACTTGGGGAGTATTTGTAAAGAAATTAAATGCTGCTTCAAAAGAATAAAGGGTTCTTACAAAGAAATGCCTATCTCCTCTCTTTGCTCACACAAAGCAATTCAGGAAAACAATATATGACATTAAATAGAAGCTAGAAAATTCAGTTATACTCTAAGAATGATTAAATATTAAAAACAAGATACCAAGAAGCAGTATAGAATCCTTACCCCAGAGATGGTTAAAAATGAAATTAAAAGTAATTTGAGTTGAATGATTTAGGTACACACCTGTTTGAACAAAGGGTGCACCCAATGGCCTCCTAAAGACCTTGTCATAGCCTGTGATTCAACAGCCAAGCACTCTGCTGAATGCTATGCTGCTAGCTCTGCTAGCTCTGAATATAATATACTTTAACTAATTATACTGGTTTCACCTGATCCCCCAGGATTCTTAAATGACTTTCTCTTCTTCCTGTTGATTTCTTATGTTCATTTATGTTTATTGAAAAAAGAGAGACCAAATATAATATTCGCTTAGATTTCCTGGCTCATGAGCAACATTCGGGTAGAAATTAAGACACTTCAGGGATTTGCAATTTTAGGTAGTAGCATTATTGACTTGCTTTTGCAAGTGGGATTTCTTACCTATTTTAAAATTCACCTGAGCTTTGTTCTAAACAACTTCCCCACACTGTTCAGAGTTGATTGTTGTTGTTGCTGTTGTTGATGATGATGCAACAATATGTCTGAGTAATTTTTTTTTGTGTAATTTAATGGATACTGTAATCAAAATGCAGAGATAGAAAACGTCTCCCAAATCTGAGGTACATTATGACTGCTGCTCCACTACTAACCACTGCTACTTTAAATATTTTTATTTATTTCTAGGAGAGAGAGAGAGAGAGAGAGAGAGAGAGAGCGTGAGCAGGGGAGGGTCAGAGAGAGAGGGAGTCACAGACTGAAACAGGCTCCAGGCTCCGAGCTGGCAGTCAGCACAGAGCCCGACGCGGGGCCCGAACCCACGAACCGCGAGATCATGACCTAAGCGAAAGTCGGACGCTTAACCGACTGAGCCACCCAGGCGCCCCTTGTCTCTCAATTTTTAAAGATCGACATATAAGTGATGATGGCCATGCCTAGATTTGTATGAATTTTCAATTTCTTACATTATTACTTTTTGGGTCAACTGTTTCATTTTTGGTTAGCTTAATTGAACACTTTTGTTTTTTGGGTTTTTGGTTTTTTTGGGTTTTTTTTGCTTCTTTAACCCAATATCATTCATTCTTGGATACTTTTCAAAGACCCCAGCTTTTTTGAAAAAGTTTTGTAAAGAGAAGACAGGAGATTGAAGCCTGTGAGGTCTTTGAATAAGTGAAGATCTTTATTTCCCTGTGTTCCAGGTTTCCAGATCAAGGCTTTCACATCCCTGCGCTTCCTGTCGGAGCCTTCGGACGCCGTCACGGTGCGAGGAGGAAATGTCCTCCTGAACTGCTCTGCTGAGTCTGACCGAGGAATCCCGGTTATCAAGTGGAAGAAAGATGGCATCCACCTGGCCTTGGGAATGGACGAAAGGAAGCAGCAACTTCTAAACGGCTCTCTACTGATACAAAACATACTTCACTCCAGGCACCATAAGCCAGATGAGGGACTTTACCAGTGTGAGGCATCTTTAGGAGACTCTGGGTCAATTATCAGTCGGTCGGCGAAAGTTGCAGTAGCAGGTAAGTGGATTCTTCCTTTTTCTCCTCTTCCTTCTCCATGTCTTCTTATTTCTTTTTTGAGAATAAGAAAATCATCTCTGCAGAAACAGTATACATTTTTAAGATAAAGGAGCAACGTAAAAAGGATGTGTGTATATCCCCTCATAGTTTTGACTGACTTTTCTCCTTAATTGCTTGGAAAACAGTAGTAGGATCTCAACAACTAACACAGCATTTTGAGACTTTTGGAAACAAAGGCCTCAAGTTGATCTACTGCTTGTGTCTGGTGGAGGACTCCTCATTAGTAGAAAAATGTTAGAAAAACAATTTCATAATTAAATTCATTTTACAGAATCACTAATGCTGAAGTTTTGTAGAGCTTTTTTTTTTTTGCCTTCAGAGTCATGAATTTTATTTTAATTATAATGACTTGACCACAGCATTTAGCTTTCACATGAGAAATAAAAATTTACCATTGCAATACTGCTTCCAAATATGCTTGGTAATGTGTTGACTCAATAATTAAGTAAGAAGATGAATAGTTTTTCCTTTCCATCTGAATATTTTCAGGTGGTAGAGACTCTGAAAAAAAAATAGTACTGGATGTTCTGGAATCCATGGATATTGTTAAGAGGGCAGCTAATAATTATTACTAATTTTTGGCCTCTGAAACGTTAGACATACAAGGAGAAGAATCAAAGGTTTACTTGTTTCTGTGATGGTTTGACCACAAATTGGGTTCTGATGTTTTTCTTTTAATTTTGACATGAGATACAGTACAAGGCACATGGATCTAACATGAAATAAGTTCAGGCTTTCAAATGGATAAACAGGTTGGAAGGGCTACTTTCAAATTTAGTCTTTAGTTCTCAGTATAAAATTAAGCTAACAGGCCATCATTTTGCCGTTTGGTATGGGATCCTTTTGCCAGGTCCCATTCAGTCTAAATCCAGAATACCGATGAGAATGAGGACACATTTGCAGCAATAACATTTACTAGGACAGTTGGGCAGGATGACCACTCCACTACACATTCTTCTACTGAGGGAATGAGGAAGTTAAAATCTCTAAGAGATGCTCTTGTCAGGTGATGATATAAAAATTAGATTTTATTGATATGCAATCAGTTTAAATCTAGTTTCATGCCACAAAAAGAGTATCACAAACCAGATTGTGCCTGAGCAAAGATGTCCTGATGAGCCTGGGCCTCACTTATAGATATAGTGGTCAACCGTCCTTCTTTAACCAGGACTGACCTGGCGTTAGCATTTGAAAATACTGTGTCCTGAGAACCAACCCCTGGTCTCAAGTAAAATGAGAATGGTTGGTCCACCTACCTGCTTGAGCAATGACAGACTGAAGCATGGTGCAGAAAGTCCCCTTAACTCAGGAAACACATGAGGTGGCATTCTGATCATGTAAACCGAGGCTCTCGGCTCCCTGGCCGACTTTGACTGGCTCCTTTGACTGAGGGGTGTCTGAAATTTGATTGATGAGCATGAAGTGTAGAGAGGATTTAAAGTCTATGTTAATTATGATTGATTAAAAGGAACAAGTGGAAGAAGTGCTGAGGATTAAGGTAAAAGCTGCTTTCCCAGAACGTTCAAACAAAGTGGAGAGGGTGCAGTTTGATTTTCTCTAGCTTAAGAATTTCTGGACACTCAGATCCCACCCGTCAGTTGCCCACGGCACTAAGGTAGTTCTGCCGATTTGAATGAACCAGGCTGGCGTTTTGACACCCTATTCCAGAAGGCAGGTGCATATGTGCTGTTAATGAAAATGGCCTGATTTGTTGTGGTTTCAGCTTTCCTGCAATCTAGATTCACTTTTACATGCTGTGTTTCAATGGGGAAATGAAGAATGATTCTTTCCCTGTGAGATATTAAAATAAAGTGGCTTCAGCTTTGGTATTCTGTAGAAGGATGGGCTGGCAGATTCAGTCACTGAGTTACAATCTAATATTAGATTGTATCATCTCAAGGCAATAAGGCTGTTCACAGCATTTTAAACACTTACCATGCTGTTTGGCAATGCAGCATACATCAATGTTATGTCTGTCGAGGTTAAGATTGCCAAACCACTGGAATGCACAAGGGGCATATATCTTCCTTGTAATAAAGACCATGGACCTGATTTAATCTCATTTTTAAAGCATTAGCAGTCAATAAACCAGTCACCACTAAAAGGTAAGAGTCAGCTTTGCTTCAATAAAAAAAAAAAGAGAAAAAAGAGAAAAAAAAAGAAAGATAAAACCTGTTTTGTACCTCAGATGTGGTGTAGAGTCCATTTAAAATAATAATGTTCCTCTTCCATGTTTGCTCTCTCAAAGTACCTTTTGATAAAAAGAAATGTGGCAAATGAAACTGCCTTTAACCAATCAGCACCTTTTATGCAATGGTCTTGCCATGTACCATTCATCCTATTTTCTAGGAACTTCTCACATGCTCTTCAAACTCTTAAACCGAAGTGCACACTCAGCTGAAGAGGGGAAGAGAGTTGGAAAGATAAACCAAGGGCTACCATACCATTTAATGTTTTATTAAAAGTCTCAGTGTATGGGGCACCTGAGTGGCTTAGTGGGTTAAGTTTCCGCTTCGGCTCAGGTCATGATCTCGTGGTTCATGTGTTCGAGCCCCATGTCAAGCTCTATGCTGACAGCTCAGAGCCTGGAGCCTGCAGCCTGCTTCAGATTCTGTGTCTCCCTCTTCCTCTGCCCCTCCCCCACTCATGCTCTGTCTCTCTCCCTCTCTCTTTCAAAAATAAATAAACATTTAAAAATTTTTTTTAAAAATCTCAGTGTAACAAGCTGCTGACCATTGGTATTTCTGGTAATTGTGAGTTCTATCAGTAAGGACTATTATTCTATTTGAAAGTAACTTGGCCATTCCTGACTGAAATTTAGGAATTTTGTTTGTATCCAGTTTGCTCTAGTCTAAAATGATGCAGTATTTCTCTGTAGTGAATACTTTTGTTTAGCCTTCTAGATTCAAACTTTTTTTCAGAAGTTTATTTACTTTGAGTGAGAGAGAGAAAGAGAGAGAGAGAGAGAGAGAGAGAGAGAGAGAATGTGGGAGGGTCAGGTAAAAGAGAGAGAGGGGAAGAGAGAAAATCCCAAGCAGGCTCTGCACTGAGCCTCAACATGGGACTCGAACCCACAAAGCATGAAATCATGACCTGAGTCAAAGTTAAATGCTTAACAGACTTAGCCACCCAGGACCCCCCCTAGATTGAGACTTTTGAAGAGAAAAGCAAAGCCAAACTTTATCTGCAAAGCTTCTCCTTCCATTCCATACCTGTCAGAGTGTCAGGCATGTTTAATAATTATTCATTAAACATTTGTTTTGCCAGTGAAGACAGGGAGCTTTATGCCTTATATAGAGAGGTTTCCATTGTCAGGAAATAAGAATTCCTGTCTCTTTCACGGGTCCATCTCACTGCCCTAAGAATCAAATTAACATAATACAGATTAATAGGAGAAAATAGAATTTAATAGAGTGCATACAGGGAATCCACACAGACATGGAAATTCCAAAGACAGTCAGACAAAATGAGGTATATATGTCATTCTGAACTAAAGAGAAGGGGGTAGGGGTCAGGACAGAGGAAACGGATGCACTTCACGGGGCAATAAAAAGAAGAGCAGGCATTTGGTAATTAGAGGTCTGACCTGCCATATGGATGGCAAAAATTTTTAGATAAAATTCATTTCTGCTAATAATCCTTGTTCTGGGAAGGACCTCCAATTTAGATTCTTCTATACAGTTAAGGGAGGGTCAAAAGTTTCTCTTGAACCTATTGGGTCTCTATTGCCTTCAGCTCTGAATAATCTCCCTGCCAAAGTGTTCCATCACGGGGCAGCCTTCCCTTGGACCCTACGCCATCAATGTCATCCGTGTTTTCCTCCTCCTTCTCTGCTTCTCTCTCACTCTTTTTTCAAAATGATGAGATTAAACTTATCTACTTGCTGGACAGAATTGGGATACTTTCATTTATATCTCACTAGTCTGTAAATTACTAAACTGTCGAGGACTATGGAATTAGAAGGTGGACTGTACTGGAATATCCATATGCTACTTCAAAAATAAAAGGCACGTGCCAATTCCTCATTTCTTCCTAAAGCCATAACATCACGATGAGCTCGCATTGGGTCAAGCACATCTTCGGTACTCAGGATATTGCCACTTATCTGAGACTCTGGATTCTCTTCTATAAAATCAACATAATAATAAACTACCTTGTAGGGCTGTGGTGGCTTTTCAGTAACATTTAGCATGTAAAGGTCTAGTGTAGACTAGATTCTTTTAAAAAATGGGTATTATTGTGTTATTACAATTATTACTATTCAGAAATGACAACTTTGAATTTTCTCCTGTGACGATATACAACATTTTTTGGAGAGGTTTGGTAGAGGAAGAAATATAGGCTACAAATCCTGAGCTATAAATATTGCCATCTTGGATCAGATAAATGCTTTTGCAATCTACAAGCACAAATTGGCAAACCTGAATTGAGTTTTCCAAAAGTTGAATCTATGCAGTTTGTTGGCAAGCTGTGCCAAAATCTGTTTGACTACAGGATTCATTTTTCACAACTTGATCTACTATTCTGTCAATGAAGCCAATATAATTTGTGCTGGTCAGACCAGGAGTTCTAGATCATGCAATTGCTGTTACCATTACAGAAAAAAGACGCAAGGCAATCTTCTTCATGGATCCTCCATCATGTCCTTCCAAATGAAAAAGATTCACTGAAGCTGAGTTCCTAGGAGTCAGTTCGCCCAGACTGAGAGTTTGACATAACCCTCTCACCTTTGAGGGTGCGGGGCATGGGCTGTGACCATGAGGGGGGAGTCTATGCCAATGAGTCAGAAAACTGTATCACTGCAGAGCTCCTCTGAATAATCATGAAAGTACTATCTTGTTTATTTTCCCTGACACCACCACCACATATCAGCACCCCAGCATACCCACCCAACCACGCAGCCCCTTGACCTCCCACTTCCCTTGCAGGGCTAGGAGGATCACAGTTGGAACCTAAGTGTCACCTCTTTTTATATCCACACTCTCGGGGATGCAGTGGGATCAGCCCCTCCTCCTCAGGTGAAGGGACACTGACTGCAAGGTACATGATAGAGCATTTGCTTCCAAGTAGATTCTTCTTTTGTTAATTTAAAAGTATTTACATCTTGACTATTAAAACTACTGACTTATTTTTTTTATAATACTTTGCTCTTTGCACATATATTCATAGGCATAATGCTCATTACTTCATAATGCTCAAAAAGGCTCTCAGATAACCAATGCCCAGACTAATAGAGAACAAAACGGTGGGTGGGGGGGAAGGTACTGAATTTCTACAGACAGAGACTAGAACCCAGATTCTCTAGCACATACTTATTCCCTTATCACTTTGCTTCTCAATCTAAGGACTAGATGTAAGGACACTGAATAGTAACCCCTCCCCCCATCCATTTATTGTTAACCAGTAGAACTCTCCAAAATATAAACTGAGGGAAAGTAGTCATTATTACCGTAATAATAATAATAGGTTTTATTTATCCATTTAGTCTCTTGAAAATGTCAACCCTTGTGGGAAACACTCTGATTTGGATGTTTTCTTCTAAAATGAGAGATTTTACTACCATAGCTGTACATTAAATGATGACATATGATAGATCTCTCTGGAGATAGACAGAACATGTCACTTAAAAAAATAAGCTTATACAGGGGCACCTGGGTGTCTCAGTCGGTTAAGCATCCAACTTCAGCTCAGGTCATGACCTCATGGTTCATGGGTTCAAGCCCTGTGTGGGGTTCTGTGCTGACAGCTCAGAGCCTGGAGCCTGTTTCAGATTCTGTGTCTCCCTCTCTCTTTGCCCCTCCCCTGCTCATGCTTTGTCTCTCTCTGTCTCAAAAATAAACAAAAAAAAATTTTTTTTAAATAAGCTTGTATATACTCTTTCTAGGGGCAAGGTTTTTGTTATCTTTTTCATCTTTGTAAGTGGTTTTATAATTCAGGCTCAGTTTGCATTTTTTTCTTCCTGTTTCTTGAAAATCAAGGAAATAAAAGGCCAACTAAATTGCCTGCACTTGAATTGTTATTTCATTCAGGAGCATATTTTTTTTCTTCCCCATTACAATAGATGTTTCAAGATGCAAATTGTCACACACTGCTTTTAAATAACACAGGCATTATAATTAAAATTCCCCTGTGTTTAAAAAAAAAATAATTAGTTACTTGAAGAGTTGTTGCGGTGAATTCCCTTCCAGAATGCCTCCCATTTAAATGAGTTATGAAATAATTAGTGAACACATATTATGGTCAGAGAAACTAGAATCGTCTGAGCAGAATGGAGCATTTTGTGAAATGATAATCTGACCTTTATGTTTTTACTTAAAAGGCAACAGAAAAAGGAGCTTGTCTTAAGAGAAGGGAGAATAAACTATATTGCCTCAGGTCACTCAAATGTTATATAAAGGAAACAGCAAGAAAAATGCTCATATTCCTTTTCTCTACAGGAACAAATATAAGAATCTTGCCTGGAAGGTCAAGTTCATCTGGTTAGGCAGTTTGGAAAATATATCCCAAGGCCCTTGAATTCTCTCAAAATTCTATCTTGGGAAGGTACAGTGACAAAGCAAAGAGGGCTTTGTTTTGTTTTGTTTTTTGTTTTTAACCAATAGGGATAGAGTTTATTCTAAAACAGTAAGCAGGAAAATAAATTGTTCAGACTCCATAATTCTTAATGGTCTTAATTATCTCTATTTAGCTAAATGTTCCTATTGTTTTCTGGTTAAAACATGAGAGAGAAAAATATATATATAAGGAAGAAATGTGGTGTTGAAGTAATCATTGTATGTGTGCTAATCTCATAATTTTCTTTTAATTTTATTGATAAATAAAACTGGGATAATCACCAGGATTGCCCCAATGCCTCCTTACGTGCACACTCCCACACCCTGAACTCAAATAATTGCATTTTAAAGAATAGGTTTTTAGTTACTTCCTTACTAAGTCAATTAACTCTGCAATAAAATTAAAATAGAAATATATTCCTGAAAAACATGCACAGTGGAAAGACATCTTCTCCATTATAAAAATCACAAAAGAGAACTTGACAGGGCTTTTTATAGTAGAAACATCAACAAAATAAATTTTAAAAATCGTCCTACCTTTCATTTCCTTTTCTTTCTTATGAATTCTAATTCATGTGACAATGGAAATAGCTAATTATTCATTTTAAAAATCATTATCTTAAGAGCACTTTTTAAAATAATTCAGACCTTAAGCTACATACAGTGTGATATTTGCTGGTACTATAATAAAAATGAAGGAGGGATATTTAAAATAACTCAGTGATGTTAAGGGGAAACACTCTTGTATTCTAGAAGACTCCTTTGGAATACAAAAGCTTGATTTTTTTTTTTTATTTGATAAATGTCAGGCTAACAAAGACTTAAATCAGAGCAAGTAGATAGCTCAGGTGGCATCATTTTAAATTTCTGATAAATTATAACTGGTAATAAATTTAATAAAGCATTTTTACTTTTATGAACCTATCGCTGGTACTGGCTTTTTTTCCCATTATCTTTTTTTATGTCCATGGTAAAATGTATTATTTAAATGTAATATTACATAAAGACCTTTGAATTGAGATGTTTATATTAGATACAAAGTTTTTCTACAAAGTAAGGAAACATTTAAACTTAGGGGAAATTCTAGAAAGTATGATAGTTCAAAGAAATCATGGAAAATCTCAGTGTATGTAGTCCCTAAATCCTTTTAAACTTTTCCTGTTAGAATGTAAAATACTGTTAGTGAAAGAAAGCACTTACTCATCTCCCTTATGAAATTATTTTTTTAAGAGTCTAATTTTGTACTTATAACCTATATATATTCTGTAATAATCAGTCTAGCCCATTGGCAATTTCTCCCATAATTGTTAAAAAGCCTATTTATTTGGTAGCTGTGAGAATTAGAATAAATCAGAAAAGTTGATTCCTAGGGAATAGGAAGCCACTGGAATACATGAAGGAGCCACATATACTTGATGCAGCAAATAACTTGTTTAGGACCTTGAATTCTGAGTTTAGCATAAAACAACAATGACAGATATTTTTGGTAGGAAATAAATAACCAGAGTAATTCCCAAATCTGTCTTCTCATTTCACAATACACTGGAAGCACACACACACACACACACACACACAGAGTAATATAATATAGTATTAATATATTTAAAACTGCCACTCCCAGTGCTACAGTTGAGAGTTCTTTCTTTAGAGGCTTTCTATTAAAAGACAAAAGCTCTTGCCTTAGCTCCAGAGTTCAGCGTTTTCCACTGAAAAGCAGGTTGCACACCTCAAAGCATCTGAGAAGCTGCCTTTTGTTCCACACAATTCATCACAGGTTCTTAATGGGGGTTTATCTCTAAAGACCCTTTAGGTATCAATGTCCCTGCTTTAACCGGACCATAGAGACCTTCGAGGGCTGTGACATCATTATTGATAATAAGTATATATGCGGCCTTCATCCAGTTTCTGACACTAAACTCCCAAAACCCTGGGGATTTCGTTAGTCCTGAGACCTATTAAGGTCTTTTGCTATGTTAATGACATTGACATTGGGACCCCACTCAAGGATGGGACCTGGTTAGCCCCTGGTAGAAGGAGAAACAACCCTGTGATTAGAGGGTTGGAACTTTCAGTACCACCCCTTGACCTTCTAGGAGGGGAGAGGGGCTGAAGTTCAAATCAAATCAATAGCTAATGGTCAATGATTTAATCAGTCATGCTTATGTATTGAATCCTCCATTAAAATCTGGAGAAAGTTCCCAGAGTTTCCCGCTTGGTGAACATGCAGAGTTGCTGAAAGAATGATGCGTGGGAAGGATCTGGAAGCCGCGAGCCACTTCCCCACACCTGTTCCTTGTACCTCTTCTTTCTGCCTGTCCCTGAGTTATATCCTTTAGTGATAAGCCAGTGATCTAGTAAGTAAAATATTTCTCTGAGTCCTGTGAGCTGTCTATAAATTGATCTAACCTGAGGAGGAGGTGGTTGGAACCTGCAGCAGGTCAGACGCACAGGTGACAACCTGAGTTTGTAAGTAGCCCCTGAGGTTGAGAGTTGCGGAGGCTATAGGACTGAGCCTCTGACCTGTAGAGTCAGATCTGTCTCCTGGTATATAGACATCAGAACTGAGTTGAATTGCAAGAACACCCAGCTGCTGTCCAGAGAATTGTTGAGACTGCAGGAAAACCTCCTCTATGCATTGGAATTGGGTTCAAGAATCCAAATTAAGGACTTTCATTTCTTCATGGCAGTGAAGCCGCAGGGTAGTATGACTAATTCAGAATTCTAGTGAGCAGAGGTCAAAAATTGCTGTTTGATAAATATCAGTGCTGGTGAGGGATGAGTGTGTGAGAGAGAATCTGTATGGCATTGTCTGTTTTCCATTTTGATCTTTCATTTTTTTAATGTTTATTTATTTTTGAGAGAGAGAGAGAGCACATGCAGGAGAGGGGCATAGAGAGAGGGAGACACAAGATCCAAAGGAGTCTCCAGGCTCTGAGCTGTCAGCANTGGGTTCAAGAATCCAAATTAAGGACTTTCATTTCTTCATGGCAGTGAAGCCGCAGGGTAGTATGACTAATTCAGAATTCTAGTGAGCAGAGGTCAAAAATTGCTGTTTGATAAATATCAGTGCTGGTGAGGGATGAGTGTGTGAGAGAGAATCTGTATGGCATTGTCTGTTTTCCATTTTGATCTTTCATTTTTTTAATGTTTATTTATTTTTGAGAGAGAGAGAGAGCACATGCAGGAGAGGGGCATAGAGAGAGGGAGACACAAGATCCAGAGGAGTCTCCAGGCTCTGAGCTGTCAGCAGAGTCTGATACAGAGTTGGAATCTGTGAACCCTGAGACCATGACCTGAGCCAAAGTCAGACGCTCAACAGACTGAGCCATTCAGGTGTTCCTCCATTATGATCTTTAAACAGTTGGGTTTATACTATCTATATTCTAACCTGGGTCATCAGATATTTATTTATTTATTTATATATTTATTTACTTATTTATTTCTGATTTTTTAAATGTTTGGGTTTTTTTGAAGGACAGGGACAGGGAGTGAGTAGGGAGTGGGGGAGGGTCAGAGAGAGATGGAGACAGAATCCGAAGCCACCTCTGGCTCTGAGCTGTCAGCACAAAGCCTGATGTGGGCTTGAACCCATGAACTATGGGATCATGACCCGAGCTGGAGTGGGAAGCTTAACCAACTGAACCACCCAGGTACCCCCATCCAGAGATATTTAGACATAAATTCAGACCATAGAGACAATATATGTATACGCTTAATGTGAAATGTTGGGGTTCAGGAGCAAACAGTGAAGAAAGAATTCTTGAAACGTCTTTGATGCCAAAAGGTGGTTTTATTTAAATCACTGGGGTAGGACCCCGGGGCAGAAGGAGCTGCACTGGGGTTGTAAGGAGGCTGATTATATACTTTCAAGTTGGGAGGGGCTTATGGATAGTTTAAGTTTCTAAGCAGTTTGTAAGCAGGGTTTCCAGGGCCTTGAGGGGCTAGCTACTATTAGCATAAGGTCATTTACTACTGTGTAGTAAAACCTTAGTCATGAGACCCTTTAGATGTATTATCAGTAGGCCATATGTTAGGGGAAGGATTGCTAACATATATCTTGCTGGGAGGAGGGGGTGGGGGTGGGTAGAGATATATAGTGTTTCCAAAGGGATTTTTACAGGATCCTGGAGGTCTGGCTAATGTCAAGCTAAGGTTGCTTTTTGCCTCTAGCAACGTATTTTCATTGAGGCAGCTAAGCTACTTGAGGAAGGTCATCTGCCTGTCTCAAGTACTTGTCAAGTGGCTGTAAGGGAAATTTAATTTTTTTTTTCTATACCATTTTTACCTTTGTTCTCCACATCATAGTCACACATCTTTCCATTTAGATGGTTCTTCCTAAGTCTCTATGTCTTAAATCTCTTGATGAACCCCATAATCATAAAACCTACTGTTTGATTTATAATCCCCCACTTTTATTGTTCTATTATGCACATTGTTAAAAATAGTATTTTACCAAAAAATAAAAGTCATTTTTATTGTAACTCTGAAACTCTACTATCTTCAAAAAAGGGTTGCTCATGGGGCACCTTGGTGTCTCAGTCAGTTAAGTCTCTGACTTCAGCTTAGGTCATGATCTCATGGTTTGTGGGTTCTTGCCCCACATCAGGCTCTAGGCTGACAGCTCAGAGCCTGGAGTCTGCTTTGGATTTTGTCTCCCTCTCGCTCTGCCCCTCCCCTGCTTGTGCTCTGTTTCTCTCTCAAAATTAATTTTTAAAAAAAATTTGAAAAAAATAAAAATTAAAAAGGGCTGCTCATGAGACTTCATTTGCTGAAATTTCACTTGGAACATTTTACCAACTAGGAGTCTCTTTAAGAAAGTGTTTAAAAGAATAATAAAATTTATATAGTTTCAACACTCTGTTTCAGGCTGGTTGATTTTATTGGATTGGATTTTTGTGGCCCCTCTTCCAAGGAGAATTCATCTCCAAAGGCTGGAACATGACATAAAAAATCAGTATTTCTTTGATCTAAGCATTGCATCTAGGGGATCCTGTGGGTCCATCCCATAGGGCATTGGGCAGTTCATGAGCTCACTTTGTGGCTATTTCATTCTGGTTATATCCAGTTGAGTCTCAGACCTGGAGGTACCTAATTTTGGAGGATGTAGTTGTAGAGTAAATGTCTCCTCTAAATACCCCACAACCCCCACAGCACATGCACATTGCATATATCTGGAGTTTGCTGGGTTTTATTATGAAATAGTTCACAAACCATAAAATTTTACCTTTGACAGCAGGTAATTCACACATTAGCAGTATATTCCTAAAGCTGTGCAATCATCATCACTTTCTAACTCGGGGGCATCTTCATCCCTCTACTCACACCCTGGCAACCATGAACCTACCTTCTGTCTTGACTGTAGTTTTTCCTTTTTAATTCCCATGTAGTTAACATACAGTGTTCTATTAGTTTCAGGTATACAGTATAGTGATTTAACACTTCATACATCACCCAGTGTTATCACAACAAATGTATGCCTTAATCTCTTTATTGTCTGTTTTGAACATACACTAGATTATCTGATTAACCTATAAATATTCTGTAGCTTTTTTTTTGTATAGAGATACAGTTTAACATTTTTATGTATTTACTCTAATAGGGGAGTCTCATTTTTAAATTCCTCATAATATTTTATAGTTTCTCTTCACATATTGATGTTGGTTTGCTTCTAATTTTTTACTTTTGTTAATAATGCCTTAATGTGTATTTTTGTGTTCACTGGATATTCTTTGGTGCATATGTTTTGCAAATGTCTTGCGACCTACTTTTAGCAATGCAATTGCTAACTCAAAGGGTATATGCATTTTAATAGATACTAGTGGATTTATTCTGTTATCCTGAACCTAAAACTTCAGAGGTCAGTATTTGTTTTACAGCCATTGAACAAATAGAGCTGGCTTCTTCTTAACTTTTAAATATCACTAAAATCTGCTTACTCTAGTCAGCATGGTGATGACACCATTAAGGAACAGCCACTAATGTTTGCCTCACTTAAAGAGAGAGAAAGGGAGAGAGAGAATCTTATGTATGGCAACCTGGGAGACTACATCTCACCTTTGTCCTAAGATTTTCCTGATATGCGCCTTTCCCGTGTTCTAGTAGGAGTCACTCCATGATTTGGGATTGAGGTTACCCTTAGGTAGAAAACAATATTTCCTAATCTTTAAATATACTGTCAAAATGGCATTTGATCATATCCACACACCATAGAAGATTGGGAACTCTATTGTTCTAAAGACCCTTTAGATTTTGGCCCCTGCTTGCTTCTCTAATCCCATGTAAAACCCCATCCACACTCTTCCCTTCAGTTTTTATAGGAGTTTCTTTAAATGTGCATATTCTGGTGCTTGTGACTTGGCATACTTTATTCTGTCTGTCTTTCTCATCCATTGTGCTAACTCTTGCATTTTTGTTTTTCAAGACTCAGTTCATGCAGCCTATCTTTAGGAATCTCTATCTATTACCTATGGAAATATTCTGGGCTTAGTTTTCTGTCTATAAAATGAGCCTGCCATATTGAGGTTGCTGTGAAGATAGCCAAGCAATGCTTAGTAGTGGGCCTTGGACTTCATAAGGACTCAGTAAATGGAGCTTTATGAACAACACAGTTGGGGTGTTATTGAAAATTCCCTATGTGGGCTGCAACAGTTGGGAGTTGAGAAGCCTTGTGAAGAAGCCTCCTTCTCCTCTTTGGAGACACACATGTATATCTATGCATGCAACTATCTGGCCTATTTCCCAGCCAGAGGGTTGTCTTTCCCTATCCACACAGGCCCAGTGCAAACACATGAAGTTATACGTGCCTTGTTAAAACTGTTAGCACCAATTCTACGGGATCAGTACATCTTCCTGAGTAATCATGGTTAATAAAATAATGACTGCATCAGAAAGTACTTGGGCAATATTCAGGTTTTGACTTTATTCTTTCATGATATTGAAATGCAACACCCATTAATTATCATCAATAGTCTGAAGTAAAGCTTACCGTGGCTTTGAAGAGCTTTCTGTGGACTAGCAAATGTTGGGATTCTTCCTTTTCCTTCTGGGAAAGCATGTGAACTGCAAATTGGCCCCTTAGCCCAAATGGCAGTTGACGTATAATGGCCATTAAAGATACGAAAGTATTGTGCAGAGATTCACATGAATAATCTGACTTGGATTAATAACTATGTTTTCATATGAATCTTGATTATAACTGACTTAGAAAATGCTCCCTTATTGTTTGAAGTTGATTTATTTATTTAAGTAGTCTCTACACCCAGTGGTAGCTCAAACTCACCCCGAGATCAAGAGTTGCACGCCGTCCTGACTGAGCCAGCCGGGTGCCCCATCCTTGATGCTACTTGTCTACTTGTGTTAAAAAATGCAGGCAGTCATCCTGTTTTGCCAGAGAGTTTAAATTTGTTTCCTCCAATAATAAGCTATTTTTTATTTTTTCCCCTTGTATTTGTGTAAATATCTACAGTACAAATGTTTCTTTTTCAAAAAGGCTTTTTAAAAGGCTCTCAGAAAATATTTTAATGATCAGCATTATTCATGTTGCCTATGCAGCTATGTAAATAATTCCATCCTTTCTCCACCAGAACTCTTACAACTTAACATACCCTCAGAAAATGTGAACGCAATTACAAGGTAATGCTGCCCCAATAAACATTTCAGTGCTCTGGAAAGGAAACATTGAACACAGAGTTGAACACGCCCATGCCAGGCCTGTGACAATAAAAAGGATGTTTATAAATGAAATAGGGCTACAAATGGCACCACACTTTGGAGGAGGAAAGCAATTTGGTGAAGTGAAAGATGCTAAATGTTTTAATTTTCTTCTATGCCCGTAAAATCTTGTAAAACAAGGTGACATATTAAATTTTCTATACTACAGTGGCTCCAAGAGCCTGTCAACATTTTCATTATAAACCCCATTTTCAGAGCTTTATAACTCAGCTTTAAGAATTCACTCTGGCCTGACATTTGGAGTGCAAGGGCTTACCTGGGGAACATGTGTTTCACATGTTTGAAAAATTATGAGTTTATCCATTTTTCAGTTTATAATGAGTAACCTTTCATACGTTTTTGCTCGGCTGCTGTGTCTCAGAAATTAGAGGCAGAAAGAAGGTTTACATGTGGTAGGTCACCAGTGGAGGGGGAAAAAACTACAAATGTGGTCAACACAGGTCAGGACTGCCGATTTTCCTTACAAAGACTCACAGGCACACTAGTCACTCTGCCTGGCCTACGGAAAGCAAAAAGAGCGCTACTACACTGCCCTCAACATTTTAGACTAAACTGTGCTACCCAGGAGGTATGCTATGCCAGATCTCTGCAGGGGAGACCCAGATTGATTGGAGAATTCTTAGTCCCCAGTCTGTCTGTTTCCACATTTGTATTATTCTGTGGATGGCATAAGACCTTTTCCCGAAGGCTTTACTTTGCTTTTTCAAATCTTGTCGATTTGTTAAGTCTTTTCTGTGGTTGTGTTTTTTAGTTAGCTTTCCTTCTATCATATTTAGCACCCAGTAGGTACTTAGTCTATATTATTTAATTATTTAATAACATAGGCACTCTTTGTATACTTTGGAATGTCTACAGTTAAACCTTTGAAAGAATTACTTTTGGGGAAGGAAAGAGCAAGGAAGCAACAGAAGAGAAATCTACATGCTGCCATTTGGAATGGGGCTTTGCAATGTCTTAAGGACCCACTACCAAGTATGGCTTCCATGAAAGGACAGGTGTAAGCTCCCTAGAAGAGAGTAGAGTATCTTCAATAAAAGGTGTGGTATCAAGTCTTCAATTGCAGTGTGTTCAGGAGAATTCTAAGAAACCACCCTTTCTTTGTGTGCACCTGCCTTGATTTCACCCCTACCTATTTGCATTGTATTTTTATACAGCTGCCAAATTAGTGTTACAATGTGAGAAGGGCCTAGAGTATAATCCCAATACTTGCTTTTTTTGTGTAAAGGTCAACTTTGTGATACTGAACCTAAAAAAAAAACCCTCACATAATTTATGTTCCTCAAAACCACCCTCATGCCATATCCTTTAGGAGAAGACTGAAAGAGTTTAAATAATTTACCCCACAACTAATGAATATGCAAAGCAGGTTTGAAACCCAGGTCCTTCAGACCTCAAAATCATTCTTTTTTCTAAGCCTTCATGCTTTTCTTTTCTTTTCTTGTTTTTTTTTTGCCTTCATGCTTTTCTTAATGTGTACCAGGACATCTGTTTCTGTTTGCACTTTTTTTTTTATCAGAATCACGCTATGCCTAACCCATAAGTGACTGACATTTTCCAATGAAATCTATTAAGATATATAGACTAGATTCCAAGTTAAAAAAAAAAGTGAGTGTTGGGGGCAAGGATTAAAGGACTTGCATTAGTTTTTTTTTTTTTTTTTAATGTCTTATTTATTTTGGGAGAAGGAGACAGAGCATGAGCAGGAAAGGGGCAGAAAGAGAGAGGAAGTCACAGAATCTGAAACAGGCTCCAGGCTCTGAGCTGTCAGCACAAAGTCTGATACAGGACTCGAACTGGGGAATGGTGAGATCATGACCTAGGATGAAGTCAGATGCTAACCAGCTGAACCCCATGTGCCCCAGGACTTAAATTAGTTTAAACTAGGAATCGAATTCTCTTTTCAATTTTTCTTGCCTCATTATCTTTTCTTTATTTCCTCTTCCAGTAAGTCCCACTGCAGTGAATGACATCCCATCCACTGAGTTGTTTAAGACAGAAATCTGGGCAATTTAATTTTTCTCTCTCACCTATAGCATTCTCGTTAAATAGCAAGTCATCTGTGGTTTTTCTAAGAGATATTATTTTTCCTTTTTTTAATGAAAAAAAATTTTTAGAGAGAGCTGGGGAAAAGCAGGGAGAGAAGAGAGAGAGAATCCCAAGCAGGTTCTGTACCGTCAGAACAAAGCCCAATGTGGGGCTCAAACTCATGAACTGTGAGATCATGACCTGAGCCGGTATCAGGAGTTGGATGCTTAACTGACTGAACCAACCAGGCACACACACCCCCCCCCCCGCCCGCCTTTTTTTTCCTTTTAAGTAGACTTACCTTTTTAGAGCACTGTTAAGTTCATACCAAAATGGAGTAGAAGGGACAGAGAGTCTCCATATATCCCATTTCCCCACATAATACATAGCCTCCCAATTACTAACATTCCACATTCTGACTTTATTATAATTGATCAGACGTCATTGACACATCAATATCAATACAAGTCCATAGTTTGCTCAGGGTTCACTCTTGGTGTTGTAGATTCTACGGGTTTTGACAAATATATAAAGAAATGTATAAGCATTGGCAACACTGATCTTCTTTTACTGTCTTCTTAATTTTGCTTTCTTCAGAATGTCATACAGTTGGAATCATGTAGTATGTAGACTTTTCATGTTGGTTTCTTTTACTTAACAACATCCATTTAATATCCCTCCATGTCTTTCGATGGCTTCATAGCTTATTTCTTTTTAGTGCTGAATGATATTCCATTGTCTAGATGTTCCTTTATCCCTTCATCTACCAAAGTACCTCTTGGTTGGCTCTAAGTTTTGGCACATGTGAATAAAGATGCTATAAACATCCATGTGCAGGTTTTGTGTGACATGTTTAATTTTATTTGGGTAAATACCATGGAACAGGATTGTTAGACTGTATGGTAAAGGTATGTTTAGTTTTATAAAGAAAGGCCAAAATGTCTTCCAAAGTAGCTGTCCCATTTGGCATTTCCACTAGTAATAAGTGAGAGTTGCTTTTGCTTCATGTCCTCGCCAGCATTTGGTGTCATCAGTGTTCTGGATTTGGGCATGCTAATAGGCACATAGTGGTATCTCATTTTAATTTGCATTTTCTGAATGACATAAGATGTGGAGTATTGAAGTATCCTTTCATATGCTTAATTACTATCTGTAGTCTCCTTTGGCAAGCTGTCTGTTCAGCTCTTTAGCTCATTTTTTTAACCGAGTTGTTCAAATTTTCATATTTGTTGAGTTTTAAAAGTTCTTTTATGTTTGGGATGACTGTGCTTTATCAGCTATGTTTTCTGCAAATATTTTCTCTCAGTCTGTGTTCTGTCTTGATTCCCTTGACAGTGTCCTCATAGAGTAGAAGATTTTGATTTCAACAAATCTAGTTTATCCTTTTTTTCCATGGATCATACTTTTGGTGTTATATCTAAAAAATCACCAGAATATCCAAACTCATTTATGTATTCTCCTATGTTATCTTTTAGGATTTTTAGGATTTTTTTTTTGTTTGACATTTAGGTATATGATCTATTCTGAGTCCTTTCTTTCAGTAAAGGGTGTAAGGTGTGTGTAGATTCCTGATTTTTCATGTAGCTGTCCAGTTGTTCCAAGGTCATTTGTTGAAAAGACTGTCTTGTCTCCATAATTTTGCCTTTGCACCTTTGCCAAAGATTAGTTGACTGCCTGTCTACAACTGTTTATTTCTTGTTGTGTTTATTTCTCTACTGGCACTATTGGAACAGAAGCCACCATCATCCTTTGACTGCTTCTCCTACAACTGACTGTTAATTACATGGGAATCTATTTTATACACAGAGGATAAAGTTGTCTTTTAAAAATATTTGAAGTTGTTCAATCATTTTCTATGTTTCTAGGATCAACTCTAAAATCCGTAATGACCTAAAAGCCCTGCATGATCTGATTTCTTCCTTCCATCCTTCTCCTTCCTCTACAGCCAATTTCATTCTCACTAGTTTCCATGCTCTGCTCTAACCATTATCATCTTTTTCAGTTTTTCGAGTAAACCATGTTTCCTCCCACACTGAGACTTAGAATATGGAGTAATCTCCATAAAAGGAGACCCTTTTTTCAATTCCTCTTGCTTAAGCTCATTTCTATTCATTCTTCCAACTTCTGTTTGGATGTCACTTTTTTCTGGGAGATCTGTTGGGTTGTTTTAGGGCTCACTACTAACTGCTATCAGAGCACCATGCCTCAAGTGTCCTTCATAATGATTGCTGATTATACTTGTATTATTATTTCTTTGGCACCTGCCTGCCCCACTAAAATGGAAGCTTCCTGAGTGCAGGAGGAGCCATGTCTGTCATCTTCCCTGATGTATTCATGGTGGGCACAATATTACAGTGTCTTCGTGTCCAACCAGTGCTGTAGGGAGAACCCAAATGTAAATCATCAGCAAAGGGTGGGAACTGGAGGACCAGGGAACTGAGGGTTAAATCCCTAATTTTTGGACCCCAGGATTTCTCTGTTTATCTGAGAGCCAAGTAATTAAATAATGAGTCAAAAGATTTTAATGCCAGTATATAGCAACAACCCAGAGAGTAGGGATGCAGAGAGCCACAGGATCTTGAATTTGGAAAAGATCAAAGCCTTCATGAAGTAGTCAATATAGTTGTTAATGATCATAAACTGAGAACATTAAAGTATTCACAGTTCATCTTCCTTTCACATCCTTCAAGGCCCCATAGTCCAGAGACCACTTTGGTTCCTTTGGATTGTCTCTGACAGGCCAAGAAGGGTAGGACAGTGAATGCTCTTGGCCTGCCCTCCCCTCAGGCCTTCAGAAAACTTGGGGCTTTCATCTTTTCTATTCTTAAGGAATAACTGCTTTTCCTTTCAGAAAGCAGTTTTCAAATGCTTTCCAGGTTACTTTCAAGTCTCAGTAGGCCTTTTATTCAGGGTTGTCTGGGAAGAGTTGAGCCCTGGGATGGCCAACATCACAGCTGGTGCATGAGCATTAGACCTCACATGCAAACCTTTAAGCAGGCATGAGATGGAGACTGTATGTTTTCCTTTGTTTTATTTTGTTTTCAATAAAGAAAATTTCTATTCACAAAAAATGAATTCAGTGTTTAAACTAAATGGATACATTGATAACTATTTTTCAGTTCTGTTCAGTTTTGAAAATAATTCATTCAAATTTAAAAAGAATATGCTCAAGCCCCTTGTTAGCTGGTATTGCTGATTTCTCTAGCACTTTCTCTCTTCGATAGCCACTAGGCTTTTTCCAGATGTTGGGTGCAGTCTCTCTTTTCTACCCTGTATGCCGGAGGTGGATGGAAAGGCTGGAGACTTCCACGGCATAGAAACACTAGTGAGTCAGTGTCCAGACCCAAAGATATTTTGGAGCATTATTTTCTCATGAATATTGGGATGTAGTTGGAGACATTGTTTCAGAGAGATCTCTAAGAAGTTTTCTCTGTGATGTTTTATCTAGTTAAAATGAGTTTCTTGAGTATCAAAAGGCTCCTGCAACATTGATTTCTCTTTTTTCCCCACCCATTTCCCTCTTCCTTACCCCTCCCATATTGTAATTAATTCCTAACTGCAGTGTTTTTCAAGGAACGTGGTAAAAAATACCAGTCAGTTTTCAATGAGGCTGTTTTCTTTATTAGCCCCCCATGTGACTCTGGTATATACCAAAGTTTAACATGTATATTACTTCAAGTTTATGCAAAATGTCACCATGCCTTGTTCCTCCAGGACACCCCACCCTTTTATTTTATAATGCAGTTATTTATTCTGTGGTGTCTTCTTTTTACTTATTATAGCTGAATCTTATTTGATTATTGGAAGCTATTAATTTTCATATCCCCTTTATTAAATGATATTGTAATGACAAATACTTGGGTAGATGGTAATTTTATCAATTCATGCTGAACACTTCTTGGTTAAGAAACTTCATGTTAATAGTTATTCCTTCAAGAATATCCCATTGTACCATGATTAAAAACAGTCATTAAACCATGAATATCAGGAGAATGATAGCAAGGGGTTTGTAAGTGCGCATTGTGGGGCACCAGCAATTTAGTTTAGAGAGAGCGTGATTAAATGCATCTCTGAGGATTGCCATGGTTTATGGCAGAAGTGATGAGATGATTTGTGTTAGAGGTTTAATAAGTTTAGAGTTGAAAATTTATTTTGCTTTCATTCTCTTCCCTTTGGCTGATAGTTACTGTCTAAGGCACTTCATCAGAGAAACTGCTGCAGGAGAGCCTAAGAAACAGCTATCCTGCAAAGAGTAGAAGTAGGTCTCTAGGGTCAATATCAGCACTGGCTGTATTCTCTAAAGATATAAGTGCTCAGATTAGATAACACCCTCCCTTCAAGGAGGTTGAGTCCAGTAGAGCATATGATCCATCACAGTGTTTTAATTTAATTTAATTTTTGGAGTGGGAGAGTTGTTTGTTCTTCATGATAAAGATGGTTGAAGCAGAAAGTCCCCAAGGAATGATGTAGCATTATATCTCTAATTTCTTAAAAATCAAAGTCATTATATTATAGTACAGATCTGTCTCTGTCTTGCTTCTCCTGGAGATTTCCTGCTTTAATACATATCCAACTATTTGCAAATATTTTCATGGCCAGGAAAGCAAACTTTGTGAATTGGTCAGTTAACTGGTATTCAGAGTGCTTTAGGTGTGACTCCTCAAGGGTGGATTGACTGTGTGGCTATGGATAGCTTGTCATGGTACTTTGAACCCTTCATACTTTAAATGAGGTAGCAACCCTACTACATCCTCTGGGAGCTGCTGGGAAGAATCATAGTAACTGGAAAAAATTTTGCAAAAAGAACTCATTTCAGTGCAAGAGCCTGGATTTAAATCATTAGGTCTCAGAAACTTATAGAAATACAAAACTTTTGTATTAGGGTTTAAGCTTTCAGTTAGACATGTGAAACTAGGATGTTGGGCTTTCAGTGCCTCATATTGAAGATCTTTCCTCTTACCTGATGAACACATTCTAGCAATTTCATGATCTGAGTGTCAGTTAAGTTAATAGCTAAAGGGAAGGGGTCATCTTTGTATTTTATATCTTTAACTATGAGTTGTTTAAAGAGGACTTATTTACCAAATAAGTTGATCTGTCTTCCCAGCAACACTTGAGGCACTGATAGAAAAAGTTTATAGGAATTGAAAGGTACAAAAGAAACATGGCAGAGGATCTGGGTGGCTTAGTTGGTTAAGTGACCAACTTTTGATTTCTGTCAGGTCATGATCCTCACAGTTGTGAGATTGAGCCCTGCGTTGAGTTCCGTGCTAAGTGTGGAGCTTGCTTAAAGTTCTCTCTCTCCCTGTCCCTCTGCTTCTCTTCCCTGCTTGTTCTCTGTCTCTCTTAAAAAATAATTGAAAGGTTCAACCCCAAAATAATAAAGGGAAACAATGTGGGACATATGTACACAACAGATTGCAACAATCTGTAGAAATCAAAAGTCAGATGCAGGAGGAGAGAGATAAAACAAGTCTGAAGAGGCTGCAGCCAACCAAACTTCCCTGATGATCATCCCTTGGGGTAAGTGTACTAATTTGAAACAAAGTGATGTGGGACCTGGGTAACAATTCTGAAATGAGAACCCCGGATGTTTGTATGTTCAGGCAAGTTAGGTGAGCTTTGAGCAGTGGTTCACCAAGTTGTCCCTGATCAACATCATAAGCATCACATGGGAGCTTTTTAGAAATGCAAATTAACGAACCCTACTTCAGACCTGTTGACAGGCTCTATGATGGTGCCTAGTGATCTGTATTATAATGTACACTCAGTTTATAACCACTGGCCTAAAGTGCCCTTGGTGGATTATAGCTAAGGATAATGTTGATCTCTGCCTGGCAGAGCTTTGAGTGCCAAGGAAATCACCAAAGTAGGAGTGAGAGAAAAAAAGGAGGAAGAAGGGAGAGGGAGAGGAGATATTAAAATATCCAATGGCTGTCTTCTGCCTTCCCATTTGTACAGAATACCTAACAAATAGTCACTTCTTCAAGTCAAACAGGATCTTCTCTGGAAATATGAGTGGACTGTCTGGGGAGATCTAGAACAGCAAAGAACTCTGCATTTTGGCATCGAGATTTCTCCAGCACAGTAGGGAGCTCCTCAGTCACTCACAGTAAAGTATTTTGACTCTCATGGTCTCACCAACCTGTAGAGACCCAGGGAAATATTTCTTTTGGTTCACATTTAAATATGAATTCACAAAAAGAATCTCCAGCTATTTTAAGAATTCTTGCAACATGACAAAGAAAGGCAATGATAAATATATTTTAAAAATTAGAAAAATAATTTCAAGATAATGCAGGGAAGCAAAGATGTTTTAAATAACTACTAATGCATAATCTCAGGGAAACCTAAGAAAACAGTGTATTCATAAACTAATTAGAGTAACTCCAAAGAAGAAACAATTGGAGAATATAGAAATCTCTTAAAATTAAATGTATATATTTTGATAGAAAAAAGTTAAATCAATAAAAGGCTTGGAAGATGAAAGAGAGAGAATCTCTAAGATTTGTTCTCTTAAAAAGAAAGCTGGAAGGGCAGCAAAGGTAAAAGCATGGTGTCAAGATTTCTAATATCTGGCTAATAGGAATACCAGAAGAGAGAAAAGTTAAAATTGAAGGGGAACACATTTAAAAATACATAAAATAGTTTCCCTGATATGTATTCTAATCAAAAAGGCCTGTCAAGTGTTGAGTTAGATGAAAGAAAAAGACTTACACCGAATCTGTTATACAATTTGAGAAAGTCTCTCCCAGAAGAAACACNAGTGTACTAATTTGAAACAAAGTGATGTGGGACCTGGGTAACAATTCTGAAATGAGAACCCCGGATGTTTGTATGTTCAGGCAAGTTAGGTGAGCTTTGAGCAGTGGTTCACCAAGTTGTCCCTGATCAACATCATAAGCATCACATGGGAGCTTTTTAGAAATGCAAATTAACGAACCCTACTTCAGACCTGTTGACAGGCTCTATGATGGTGCCTAGTGATCTGTATTATAATGTACACTCAGTTTATAACCACTGGCCTAAAGTGCCCTTGGTGGATTATAGCTAAGGATAATGTTGATCTCTGCCTGGCAGAGCTTTGAGTGCCAAGGAAATCACCAAAGTAGGAGTGAGAGAAAAAAAGGAGGAAGAAGGGAGAGGGAGAGGAGATATTAAAATATCCAATGGCTGTCTTCTGCCTTCCCATTTGTACAGAATACCTAACAAATAGTCACTTCTTCAAGTCAAACAGGATCTTCTCTGGAAATATGAGTGGACTGTCTGGGGAGATCTAGAACAGCAAAGAACTCTGCATTTTGGCATCGAGATTTCTCCAGCACAGTAGGGAGCTCCTCAGTCACTCACAGTAAAGTATTTTGACTCTCATGGTCTCACCAACCTGTAGAGACCCAGGGAAATATTTCTTTTGGTTCACATTTAAATATGAATTCACAAAAAGAATCTCCAGCTATTTTAAGAATTCTTGCAACATGACAAAGAAAGGCAATGATAAATATATTTTAAAAATTAGAAAAATAATTTCAAGATAATGCAGGGAAGCAAAGATGTTTTAAATAACTACTAATGCATAATCTCAGGGAAACCTAAGAAAACAGTGTATTCATAAACTAATTAGAGTAACTCCAAAGAAGAAACAATTGGAGAATATAGAAATCTCTTAAAATTAAATGTATATATTTTGATAGAAAAAAGTTAAATCAATAAAAGGCTTGGAAGATGAAAGAGAGAGAATCTCTAAGATTTGTTCTCTTAAAAAGAAAGCTGGAAGGGCAGCAAAGGTAAAAGCATGGTGTCAAGATTTCTAATATCTGGCTAATAGGAATACCAGAAGAGAGAAAAGTTAAAATTGAAGGGGAACACATTTAAAAATACATAAAATAGTTTCCCTGATATGTATTCTAATCAAAAAGGCCTGTCAAGTGTTGAGTTAGATGAAAGAAAAAGACTTACACCGAATCTGTTATACAATTTGAGAAAGTCTCTCCCAGAAGAAACACACACACACACACACACACACACACACACACACACACCCCTACTCAAGCAAGTCATCACCTGACTCACCAGCTGGATGTAAGAAGACACCAAAGCAAAGCTTCTTATTTCTTTGGGCAAATTTTTTTCAACCTAGAAATCCTTAAACATACAGACTGTTGATCAGATGTAAGAATAAAATAAAGACATTGTTACATACCCAAGGGCTCAGAAATTATATATCTCATACCTTTCCTAGGAAGGTACTTGTAACCAAAGGAGCCAAGAACTAGAGAGTAGTTGACTTAGTAGCATGGCTGGACAAGGGTGAGTTGTGAAATGTGTCCTACAAGTTTAAGCTCAGATTCTCCTGTTTTAAAAATATTGCTAGTTTTTTCATCATGGGTTTCTGCATTCATTTAAGATTCATTCATTCTTTCATTCAGAGAGTGAGTATAAGTGAGCAAGGCGGGGGGGAGGGAGAGAGAGAGAGAATCCAGGAGGGGAAGAGGGAGAGAGAAAGAGAGAGGGAAAGAAAGTGGGGCTCACCAGAAGAGGGACTTGTGTTCACCCGAAGTGGGGCTTGAACTCACCATTGTGGGACTTGAGCTCACCAACTGTGAGATCAGGACCTGAGTCAAAGTCCGATGCTTAACAACTGAGTCATCCAGGCACCCTGCATTCATTTAATTTAAAAATGAATTTAGGGGCACCTGATTGGCTCAGTTGGTTAAGCATCTGACTTCAGCTCAGGTCATGATCTTGTGGTTCATGCGTTTGAACCTGCATAGGAATCTGTGCTGATGGTTCAGAGCCTGAAGCCTGCTTTAGATTCTGTGTCTCCTTCTCTGCCTCTACCCTCCTCTCTCTCTCTCTCTGTCTCTCTCTCAAAAATAAACATTAAAAAGTAAAATGAAATTATAAAAAATGCACTTAAAACATCATTTTATCTTCAAATTGAGTTTTTTGGTGCCCCATTAAATTTTGTACCTAAAGCACCTGCCTCACTAACCTTACCAGTCTTGGCCTTGATTGGTGTGTTTCCTGAGGCTGCTATAACAAAGTACCATGAACTGGATGACTTATGTCAACAGACCTCTATTCTTTTATGGTTTTGGAGGCCAGAAGTTTGAATCAAGGTGTCAGCAGGCTAGTCTTCCTTCTGAAGGCTCTAAGGAGAATCTCTTAATTAGCCTCTTCCTGCTTACGTTGGCTCCAGTCATTGCTTGGCTTGTGGCTATATCAGTCCACTTCCTGAATCCACGGTGGCCTTGCCTCCTCCTTACTTGGGGGTTTTCTTCATATGTCTGTCTCAAAACCCTCTCTACCCTTCTTTTATAAGGACAGCTATTTCAGTGATAACCAATATGGATAATTTCATTAGAGATATACTGGAAAGGGGGTGGAGGATATATCCTCATTTATCATTGTGAGAAGTCAATAAATAATGTCTCAAGTTGATAGAACAAGAAACAAACACAACATGTAGAGATGTGAAAGAGCTACAAGCAGAGTTTTTTAAAGTTTCCTATGGAATGAGACTATTGCATTTAATATTAAGCCCTTTTCTTAGGTGTTTTAAACATATGCATTTAATGCATCGAAGAAACAATGAAAGAACCTATAACATTTTCTTTCATTTTGTGGTTCGAAAGTGTCTTTTAATGAATCATAGAGTATCTTTTCATGAATAAAATTAACTTTTTAAAATTAATTTTAAGTTAATTTCATTACTGTTCACCCCTTCTCAATCTCTGCAGATCATTTTCCCCCCTAGACATTAGCTACTAGTTAAGTAAAATTCAATGAAATGAATTAACATAAAATAAATAAAAATAAAGACATCTATACAAACATAGTTTTTTAAAATTAGGCCCAATAGACATAAAATTTCCATGTCAAATGTTTATATAAGTCTCTATAAACTTCCTCTCAATGTGACATGACATGTGGTGTACTGGTAACAAAATTGGCAGACTTGGGACAGTTTCAAGAACCACAATTTGAGCAATGGGCTAGTTTTTATCTTTTTCTTTCTTTTTTAAAAGTTTTCCTTTCTAGCTTCATTCCTTTTCCTTCCTTCCTTCCTTCCTTCCTACCTACCTACCTACCTACCTACGTACCTTTCTTTCTTTTTAGTGTTGTTTTTCCTATCTTGCTTAACAAATCCCACCCCACTCCAAGATTGTCAAGACACTGTTTTGTTATTTCTAAAAATTTTACATTTTACTTTCTACAGTTAGGTACTGAATAAGCCTGACTGTTAAATATGGTGGGACGTAGGCTTTAAAGTTCATCATTATCAATATCCCTTTCAGTTTTTCTCATATTGGTTGTCTTCTGCCTGTGTATTTACAGGACGCACCTTTTCTCACTGTGGCTATGCAGTGCTACATAGCATCCGGTTAAATATTAAGGGTCCATTAATGTAAGTTGTGTTTCTAGGCTCTATATTCTCTGTCAGGGTTCTATATTTCTATCCTTGCATCTGTGTGTCATTTTGATTACTACAACACTAAAAATGAATCTGGAAGCTTATCTTCCTATTTTGTTCTTTACTCAAGTGTATTTTGGCTTTTGTTGGCTCTTTGCATTTGCATGAAATTTTATCTGACTTTGAAAGTTTCCCCCAAGGTGAAAGTTGGGATTTTGATTAGAATGTACTAAATTTGTAAATCTGGGGTGGAGGGAGAAGGATCATCTCAACAGTATTCATCTTTATAGTTCTGGGCTTTCTAATCTTGAATATGATTTCTTTAATTTTTTTCATTTTGGTCTTTAAAACTCTATTTTGAAGTCTCTTTAATCATAGATGTTTTAAATATATTTTATAGATTTATCCATTGTACCTCATGTTTATTAATGTCGATACCTCAAATAGCATTTTAAATTTTATTTTTGTAACTGTTTTCTTTTTTTTTTCTTTTACATAGGATTCCATAGATTGACAAGATAGGTAGATGAGGTAGGTGGGTCAGTAAAGAATCCAAAACCCCAGCTCACTTCTTTTTCATTTTAATTGTTTAGCTTGATATTCTTTTGGACACCAGAGTTTGAAAATTAATAAAATTCATGGCCATCTTGTTAAAAAACTTAGTGCACATTGTTTGGTAGACAACATCTTTCAAAACATATAGTCTTTAGAAAGAAATACAAGGAAATAAGTCCTGGGTGATAGAAAGGCTGGGATCCAACAAACTATCCTATCTGTTCTGGATGAATGCAAGTCATTGTAGAGAATTGAATTATATAGTCACTATAGTGAATCCCTGTTTTATGTAAGTATCATAATAACCACACTGAAGGGGCACCTCCTTTCAAGAAGCTCACATTGTAGCAGAAGGGATGGAAGGAGTGTCATGGAAAGATAATCATTTTTTACAAAGTCCTTATCAATTTGAGATGGATATTGTGCAAATCTATTTATATATGAAAAGAGTAAAGAAAGCTTACATTACTTTGTTCCTTAAAGAGTTGGACAGTTGAAGAGAATGACTTTTTTCATTACTGATTGAATATACAAGGAGAAACTTTAGCACTAAGAAACAATGTGTGATTTTTTTTTCAAGAAAATAATTTCTGAATGATGAAAAGGACCATTTCCCATAAAGACAGTCAAGGTAAAATACAATTGAGTAGAAGTAGGAAAGTAAAAGGCCTCTTCAGTTAATGCATTTCCAGAACTAAGCACAAAGGTGCTTTCTAAACAAAGGGACCTTTACAAATGAGGGTACCCTTTAGAGAGAATATTTTCAAAGGACCCCTATTTAGTTCAACAGCCTCCTTCAAATGCAATGCATTTTAACGGCTTAAAAAGTAATATACTATCTCTAGAACCTGGCGTTTAGATTTTTCATGAAAGTTTAGGTAACACAGGTTGGTTCATAGCTCCTGCTTTGAACTAATCTCTCATGATTCTGAGAGAGGAGCTTATGGTATTTAGAATTCAGGAGAAGAAATTTGAGTTTCTATATCTTGTTCTTCCACTTTCCTCTGGTCTCCTGTATTCCTCATCTCAGCCCTTCCCAAGACAGCTTCTGATGTTGGGCACTCTGGTGCCTTATGTCTATTCTTAAGCCCTGCTTTGATCCTACATATGGAACTACTCCCTCACCCTTGTTCTGTCCTGGCACTTTAATTTAATCTCAAATACACAGACCCCTGGATTCTTGGCCTCTCTCCATGTGTTCATCTCTGCCGCAGCTTCCTGGCTTGCTGAACTCTGGATCTGACCTCTTATGAATATGACCTCTTAGAACTTGGACCACTGGCTCTCTCCTTCATGGCTTTATTTGATCCTCCTTTGCTCCCCTCTAAGTCACTTACAAGAGTAACAAACATTTGCAAACTTTTGATTTTATCCCCGATATTCTGTTAGGAGAGAAGTAAATTTCAGAACAGTTTAGGGGAATTTATTCCCCATTATGCTCCACTTATAAACATTTCAATTTGAAAACCTGACACTTACCTAGAAGAATTGGGTGCCAGATTTTCCCAGGAAGGTAAATCATCACTATTTTATTAGATCACATAACACTGGTGAAAGGCTTAAATGTCTTTGGACAGATGGTGCCCTGTGAGATTCAGGGAAGCTGAAAACAGGAGACCATACTGATTCCCAGTGTGCAGATGTCTCTAAAAATATGTTGTATGTCATGATGAAAAACAGACCTGCGCTACAGATACTTTCAGAAAATAAGCATAGTTTTAACTCTATTTTGCATTTAAGTAAAGAATGAAAATCATGCAGGAAACTCAATTTACATGGACTGTCATTTTGAATGAGTTGGGCATCCCTATTTGTTCCTTTTGAAAGAGCTGCTCTGGAAGGTGGTTTTAACATCTATTTAAACTCTTTGAGAACCATAAGCATATGTTTATCCAGAGCCCCAAATAATTTATTTTCACTCTGCTTCAACTTTTATAACACAAAGAAAAATCCAAGTACATAAAAATGCTGTTACTTCTCACAGGGCAACCTCGTTTTAGTCCTGGTATCCTCAGGCATGTATGATAAAGATTAATGTTAATAATGTGACTTGAGGCCTGACAAGATCCTATAATTCTTTCTGACTCCTTCTAAAAATTAAGTTGTATGCATTATAATGCTGAGTGCATTTTATTGTATTTTCTGTAAAAGGCAATGTAGTGTTCCAAAAGACGTTCTTGATACAAACCTTGCCGCCAGGCATTTGGTAAATAGTCGCTTCACCAGAGTCCTCATGCCCAGCCTTTCCAAATATAAGACTTTACTGAAATTCCTTAAATGTTCCATTTCACTTTGCCTTATAGGGCAATACAGGTGTTTTTTTTTTTTTTTTTTTTTTTTTTGTTTTGTTTTTTTGTTAAAGTGACAGAGTCAGGCTATGGCAAAGACTTGGTAAATGTCTCTATCCTGGCTGAGTTGGGAGGAAGCTATTCTAATTGGTCAAGGATTTGTGTGCATGTGTGTCCTTGAGTCCTTTTTATGGGGGAAGAAATCAAGGAGTTGAGTAAGGCGGGGAAAGAGATAAAGGAAAGGAAGAGGAAATTAGAAGGAAAGACTAATAATGAAAGTTAAAGACCACTGATATGAAGTTTTCTTTTTTTTTTTTTTAATGTTCAGGAACTGCTATTACAAATTAGCATAAAATTGTGTTGTGAAACTGGATAAATACAAAGATATTTCTAAAGCTCTTGAAATCCGAAGCCAGCTAGCTACCCCATGGCTACTTGGTACCTTAATTGATTGGCAAACATTCAGTAGAGCACAAGTCCTCATTCTTCCTATGATCTAGGTAGTACATTGGGAAAAAATCAGAATTTGAACCTAGGTCAGTCTCATGTCAAGGCACATGCTTATTTATAACTATGGTAGGTTAGAATCCAGTGATTTCAGAAATTTGATCCAAATACCTAAAGTTAACTTCACTTTCAAAATACTCCTCTGGAGGGGCACCTGGGTCGCTCTGTCAGTTAAACATCTGACTTTTGATTTTGGCTCAGGTAATGATCTCATGGTTGGTGAGTTTGAACCCTGCTTCAGGCTCCTGCTTGGGATTCTCTTTCTCTCTCTCTCTCTCAAAAATAAATAAAAATAAACTAAAATAAATACTCTTATGGAAACCACCTGGTACCCACTGGACAACATTTGAGAAACTATTGTAAATGCCCTGGTTTACTAGGATGGCTATTGCAAGGATCATAGCATCATACTCATTTCTTAATAGTGGATAGAAAAAAATTCTCCAAGTTACCAATACAACTTAATCCCTGTTACTTTGTTTTACCTTAGTTAATAACTAGTGATATGACAAATAATGCCTATTATTATAATTGAATCAATGATAGAATGAATGACTAGCATGGCTAATTACAACATTAGACTTGTTGACAGGTGTGGAAATTTTCAATTCTGATTGTTCCTCAGATAAATATTCTTTTTCTACTTGCCTGGGAGCTCTTTGAGGGCACGGGTAGTATTCTTCATTTGGAATCATTAATGGCTATCAATGTTCTAAGACATGGTACATGTCAGTGAACATTTGTTGAATTACTTTAAAAAATATTCCTGGATTATGCTTTTATTATAATAAATGCTAATAGTATTCATTTTTCTGTAGTGTTCAGTGAGTTAACAAAATTAGTGTTGAAATTCCTGATGAGAAAAGGCATCCATGGGTCCTACTCAATATGTACCTTTAGCAAAATTTGTTATGAAAATCTAAGTGTTCCTCAACTAATACTGTGATCCAAATACCTGCAGTTATGCAATATGGCATGTAATGTTTTAAATGAGTCATGAAACAAAAACGTATTCCAATATTTTGAAATTCTGTGCAGTCTTTAAGGACAATGAGAGGGTAAAATATAGTCTTTTTTTAAATGAGAAATATTAGGAGATGCTCTACAGAAAAAACATCTCCAGTATTGTTTGAACAGCATCTTATCTTTGCAATGTATCTTTTATTGCTTGACTCAAACAAAGTATTGTTCCTAAGGTATATAGGTAAATATGAAATGACAATATGTTAGGTACATACATTTCTGTCTTTCTCAGTTGAAAAATGTGTTGATGTGTGATTAGATGCATGTATAAGCGAGTTTGAAAAAATCTTTATCTGATAGCATTTTCAACTGCAAACAGATGTTTCATACTTCTACAGATCAGTGACTGCTCATAAATAGCAAAACATACATTTTATTAACATATCACATTGTATTCAAAAGTGCATTTTGCACTTGAAAGACTGAAAGCAGAGTAAGGCACCAAAGTTGTTTGTGTGTGTGTGTGTATGCGTGTGTGTGTGTGTATGTGTTTAAATTTTTTCCCTAATGTATCAGTTAGCTGTTTCTGTATAGCAAACCATCTCAGAAATCAGTTGTTTAAAACAACTGTTTATTTAATTTGTGATTCATTAGATCAGCTGGGTGGTCCTGATATGGGTCAGCTGGACTGGTCTCCCTCATGCACCGATGGTCCGCTGGTACATTAGTGGGAGTGGCTTGTTTATGACGGCCTTGGCTGGAAAGACTGGGACTCCTCTCCAAGTGGTTTTACCCCTGAGCAGTATAGCTCATGTGGAGTTGTCCACATGAAGGACCTTTGGAGATCACAGGGTTCCAAGAGTTGAGAGTCCAAGAGTATAATTCTGTCTCTTGAGCCCTAAGCTGGAACTCACAGAATGCCTTCTGTCATATCCTGTTGGTTAAAATCCATCACAAAACTAGATGAGATTCAGGAAGTAGAGAAATATGCTCCTCTCTTTGATGAGGGGGGAGGGACTGTGGCTGATTTTGCAATTTACAACAGCAAATATTGCAGTTCTTACACCAGCCTCCTCAAGAAGTTAATGTCTTTTAATGATAATCATAACCACAACAATAGCAATGGAGGACTCCGTGTGTGCCAGGAATTGTGCTAAGTGCTTTCCATGGATTCACTCAATCGGTTTTCACAATAAAAATATAAGGTGGATGCTACTTTTCCTACTTCATAGGTAAGGAAACTTTGTCACAGAGGAGCTAACTACTTTACAAGAGGTAAAAGTCCTCCAAAACCAGATTTCTCTGGCCAGATAAATTTGGGAAATTCAGGGTTAAATCCATCCATCCATCCATCCATCCAACCATCCATCCATCCATCCATCGTGTAAGACTTCTCAAAGTTTTGAATATAATAATATGTATTGTGAATCTTATGGTTGGGGGAATTATAAGCCACATTTCTAAATGTGGAACTTAAGAACCCTTCTTTTTATAGAATCTCTATTAACTTGTTACAAGACAGTGGCATTCTGTGGAATCCAGTTTGGAAAGTTATATAATACTGTACTTAGGCTTTAAACTGGGAGCCAAATCACCCTGAATTTATAGCCGATGTAGCTCTCTTACTGAGAATATAAAGATGTATGCTAAATACCTTATTTTCCCCTCTCAGTCTGCTTGTTGGTATAAAAAACTTAGACCCTATAGACATATAAAAGTTTAGCCAGTTGTATCTCTGAAACAGTTGTATCTCTGAATCACCTCAAGATTTTTGATCCGAGTTTATTTGCTTTTTAGTCTTCTATCACCTTCTCCTTCCCCTTCCTCTGCCTCCTCCTTTCAAACCACCCCTCTTCTTTTTGTATCAACATCCCCCTGAGCAGTAACAGTGTTAACTGTGCTGACAGTTGGCAAATAGTGCTATAGCATGGCAGTGAGATATTGAGGGAAAATTATACCTGTGTCAAATTGCTTCTGAATCATTAGCTTCAAGAAGTCAAATTAGAAAGACCTAACCCCCCACTCCCCACCCCCTACCCCCTACCTCCCCAGCCTCACAGATGAGAG
>NW_027532203.1:12943552-13037222 GCF_008692635.1 Crocuta crocuta | reverse complement strand
GACAGTAGCTTGGCGCACGTTATCTCTAACCCTTTGCCAGAATAACAGCCTTGAGGAGGGAGGTTCTGGAATCACGATTAGGGTATATATGGGAATTTAAATATGCAGGTAAAGGAGGTAAGATCCTAGCATGCAAATCTCCATTAAAAACAAACCAATATAATATGCCTATGTGTATATATGTATATATTTATTATATAATATATATAATATATATTTATTACATATAATATATGTTATATATAATATATTATATACAACATATATTTATTACATATAATATATATTATATATAATATATTTATTATAATATATATTATATTATATTATATATATATAATATATACATAATTTGCCTTAGAGAGCCAGCATACTTATTCAACTCACATACTCATTGGGATTTTATAAATGAATAAGTAATAACTAAGGAAATGTCAATATTTTATTTAATCCTCAAAACTACCCAATAAAATAGGTTATTTTTATCATCATTTTTATAGATGACAACTAGAAGATTAGAAAGGTAATATAAATTAGTCCTAGTCACACAGGGAGAGTGTGATTTGAATCTGAGTCTGTTTTGCTAAAGAGACTGGAATTTAAGGAGTGTGCATGATAATAGAGAGCCATATAGCATGTTCATCATGCAGTACTGAACTTGAACATATACCCTACGTGTATATGAGGGATGGAGTGGCCTGAGTCCCAGGTGGGCATGGGCTTAGCTGTGGTCTTAGGTGACCCTCCCTGTTTTCAAACCTGTTTGCACACTCTGCTTTCCTGGGAGGGGATCTCTTCGGCATGAGGGACAACATATGGGTACATGGGGGAGGTGTGTGGCTGAGATAAATGGGTCCTTGAACTTGAGCCCATCCTGATCCAACCACTCAGAGACTAACACACACACACACACACGCGCGCGTGCGCGCGCGCGTGCGCGCACACACACACACACAATTTTAAGACCGGGCACATAACCAGAAGGAACTTCTGCAAAACTTGGAAATCTGGAACATCTGCTGGGTGAGAACCCTAGCTAAGCATAACCCTAAGAGAAAACTTAAACTGCTTAATTCAGAGGAAAATGTGCATCTCTCTGTACTCCAGCCTGGAGGTGAAGTGGAGTTGGAAATTCAGTGGAATTTGAATCAAACTTGAGCAGCAGCAGCCACAGCTAGGGGTCGGTGGGCACCACACATAGGTTCTGGGACTCCCAGAATTAATTGAGAAGTGACCGAATGCACACACAAGGCACCTGGACCCCATGTGAGGAGTGGGGGCTACTCACATACAAGTGACCGCAATTGTGCCCATGGGCTGGGTAGGTCACACTGTTGTTATATTGATAGACGCATATATGGATCTGTAACATCTCCTGCTTATGTCACCACTAAGCCTAACACCGATTATTATTATTTTTAACTTTTCATCTATCCTATTTGAGTTCAGAGACCTATATCTACATATCTCGCTATTCCTACTTAACATATCATTGGGATTCAGTACATGCTCACTAAACGAATGTATGAATGAATAAGATAGATCCATTTGTATTTATATATATTTATGCACTCAGTTGGCAAGAGGTGTATATGAGGCCAATTGCTAAGTAGTCACCTATAAACTTAGAATTTAAAAACTGTTAATAGGGGCACCTGGGTGGCTCACTTGGTGAGACGTCTGACTTCAGCTCAGGTCATGATCTCACAGTTCATGGGTTCGAGCCCCGCATCAGGCTCTGTGCTGACAGCTAGCTCAGAGCCTGGAGCCTGTTTTGGATTCTGTGTCTCCCTCTCTCTCTGGCCCTCCCCTGCTCATGCAGTCTCTCTCTCAGAAAAAAAAAAAAATTAAAAACAGTTAATAGTTTTCTTCACCTCCACGGACTCAGGTAATCCATTAATAGTGCAAGTATAGAAAATTCTGTTTTCAAGATGGTAAGGTCATAATCAGAGTATAATCTTGGGTTGAGGTACGTGGGTGGCTGAATTGGTTGAGCGTCCAACTCCTGAGTTCAGCAAGGTCATGACCTCACTGTTTGTAGGTGTGAGCCCCGCATCAGGCTCTGGGCTGACAGTGCAGAGCCTACTGGGATTCTCTCTCCTTCTCTCTCTCTCAAGGTAAAATAAATAAATATATTTTAAAAAGTATAATCTGGGGCCAATGCATTTTGTCTCCACATAAATCAACAGCTTTTGTTAAAAATGTGGGAGGAAATATTCCTTTTTGATTATTCCAGGGGACGGAGATAAACACAAGACCCTGATGAGCCAATGAACCTAATGAAGTGCTGGCTTATAATTCCCCCAACCATAAGATTGACATAATTACATTGCATTCTCCTAAATTATTCTCTGTTTCCAAAATATTTATCATTCACACACAGTTTAGGAGCTTTATAGTATGTACTAGAATCTCTGTTCTGTTTTCTAACCATTGGAGAAATGAGTAAAAAGACATGTTTGTTCATTTACACTTATTCTGCATTTCTACAAGCAATTTTATTTATTTATTTTTAATAAACAAATGCTTTTAAAGTCTTAGATCATTGATTAGGAGAACACCGGAGTGTGGCCAAGTTAAAGGTTGGTGACTGCTATTATAAAGTTTCTCTGGAAGGTCATCCTGGTTCTTCAAGAAGCACAGGTGAGGAACCACAGTGATTGTCTCAGGACAGACCATGTGACCAGGAATTGTATTTACAAAGTAGCACACATTGGGAGATAGGCACTAAACCTTGATGAAAACCATGAAAAATGATAAAAATGAAATCATTTATAGTTTAATATACTTTAAAACTAATGAAAGTAGTGGTCTCACCTGTTTATCTTCCCATGAATTATAAGAGAGATTAAGCTGTAGAAGTAACAACAAAAAGACAGGCAGATGGCTCTTCTCTCCATTTGGCCACATAAATGATACCACGTAAATGAAAACCCAAAATCGATTTTCCAAACCAAGTTTTCCCTAAGGGGTAAGGGAGAGGGAAAGAATTTCAAGGTTGAGGCTTAGGATGGGAGTTAGCATGGCTCCTGAACTCCTCAATAACTCAGCCATTCCTAGCTGATGTTTTCATTAATGATTCTGAAGGACCCTGGTAAAGATAGCACTACCATATGTCACAACCCCAAGTGGCATAATTCATGTCCAAGACTATGTGAATGACATGTAGACACACTCTGCATCTTCCTACATGGCAACTTTGATTGCAGAGAGGTGAGCAACTGTTACCCCCAACACTTCCAAAAGGTAACAACTTAACAATATTGATCATTACATTTATTTGCATCCCATCAAGTGTTACTCACATCTCACCAGAGCATGTTTAATACTCTGTATTCTTTATCTCTTTTAGTGCCTACAGCTTTAGAAATTAGTACTTATTATTCCTCTTAAAAACGGAGAAACTGAGGCTTGGAGAGGTATGTCAGTTCACCAAGGTCACATCATTTGTAAGTGATAGATGGGCCATTACTTAATCCCAGGCCATCCATGCCCAAATCTGTGTTTTTATTCATTAAACAAAACTCTCCCATTTATAAAATACTTTTGTATAAATTAACTCATAGAATCCTTACAACTCAGCTATATCAGAAGGATCAAAGACTTACAGACAGTAAAGATGAGAATCAAGGTGGTTGGGTATTTCCCTCAAGGTCACATAGCTATAAGTTTTTTTAGCTCAAACCTGACATTTTTAAGTCCTTTTTTGTAGTTGCCATATTTCTTTGTTATGACAATAGATGCAATAAGCAAGTGTTACATTTTTTTCAACATAGGAAGTTTTTATATGTCTAGCTTTTGCTACTGAACTGTTGTGTAACTTAAGCAGATTACTTAACCTCTCTGAGTATGTGTTCTTTTTTATTTGTAAGATAAGTTTAACAATATAGGCATGATTTACATTAAAACATCAGCAAACAGGTCTAGCCAAGTACCTGGCATATTGTAGGCTCTCAATGTGTGAACTCTTGCTTTCCTTTATGCGTTCCTTTCAACTCAAATGGGGTAGTTTCAGGACAAATAAAAATGCAACTCATACAACCCAGTAAAAAGTGTATTAACAGCTGGCACCAAAATTTATCTTAGGAAGGGAACTTTGTCAAAATATCTTAATAAGCATTTGTGCAAGGTGTGACTCGGACGGCATAGATATCAGCAGGAAGCCTAGCTATAAGGAGATTAAATTTTTCTGGATAAGAAAATTATAGGAATTTATGTTTTTTGCCCAAAATGGGAGGAGAGAAGAGAAAGATGGAAAAGGTGGGGAGGAAAGAGAAGAATAGAGAATCAGGGTGAGATAAGGACACATGAGCTAAGCAGCTAGGGAATATTCTCCCATGGAAGATTCTACAAGGATATTTTTAAAACGGGAAGTCTATTGTTCAATTTAAAATCCTTTTCATTAATTGGATTTAGACTCTACCAAAAAATCAAACTTCAGTAAAGCCTTTGCGAGCATGTTTTATGTCCCATCTGGATTACTACAAGGAAGAGCAGAAATACATGGTTGGAAATAGAAGAGACCTTAATTATGTAAGTTATCTTGGCATGCTCAGAAATCTGGGACTCTGAGGACCCAATACAACTTTGGGGTGTTCTCAATAGACAGCCAGTCTCAGGGGCCATGTGGGCTACACAGTTAATTGAAAGTCCACTTAAAGTCATGGACCAGGGGCGCCTGGGTGGCTCAGTCCTTTGAGCATCCAACTTTTGACTTTGGCTCGGGTCATGATCTCACTTTGTAAGATTGTGACCTATGTCAGCTCTGGGCTGAAAGCCAGAGCCTGCTTAGGATTCTCTCTCTCCCTCTCTCTCTTGCCTTCTAGCCCCTTCAAAAGTAAATAAACTTGTTGGGGCTCCCGGGTGGCTCAGGTCATGATCTCACAGTTTGTGGGTTCGAGCCCCCTGTCGGGCTCTGTGCTGACAGCCGGCTCAGAGCCTGGAGCCTGTTTCAGATTCCGTGTCTCCCTTTTTCTCTGACCCTCCCCTGCTCATGCTGCTCTCTCTCTCCTTCTCTCAGAAATAAATAAAAAAAACATTTAAAAATTTTTAAAAAATAAAATGGACTATCAAAAAAAATAAAATATAAAAAATATAAACTTGAAAAAAAGTTGGTAGACCAAAAGATGGTTCCAATTTCAGCATGGTTTAGATACATTTAGAAGGGGCAAACTGAAGACGTTAAGATGCAGGTTAATAATCAATCAGTTTTAGGCATATTTGAAACTACCCTTACAATGTTGACCTTGAAATAGAAAGATGTAATGAAGAATTCATTGCTAAGTCTCCTTTATTTCTTCAGTGGGCTTTAATTTTTTAGAGCAGCTTTATATTTACTGTGCACTTGAGCAGAGACTTCCTGTAAATCCCAGGTCCTTCCCCTCCCCCACTCCTCCCAACCTCCTCTATTAGCTGTACCCTCCATCAGAGTGCTTCATTTGTAGTGTACAACGTGTATTGACACATCATTATCACCTAAAATCCCTAGTTTACATCAGAGTTCACTCTCAGTGAATCTCCTGTATTTTTAAACTGCACACTTTGTTTACATCACTGGGTCCATGGAGACACCTGCTCTGGAGCCCGGTGAGATGCTTCAGCATGTGTCTGGCTAGCTTGCTGAGGACCAAGTATAAAATTTCACAGACAGGTGACCCGACTTGGNCATATATATATATATATATATATATGTATAAATACACACATACATAGCTGACTGTTTTTAAAAAATGACAGCAATATCCAAAGCACAGCTATTAGTTTAGTAACAGGTCACAGAAAGAGGATGCTGGAGGCTTTAAAGGAAGGAGAAACATTATTACAACTTTGTCCTCGGGATCTGGCTTTTCATTAAATATCAGCCTGAAATAAATCAATTCCATCATATTCTTCTTTTTTGCCCCTGGACTGGTTTTTACAAGATCCATAATAATCTTATAACACTTGGTATTTTTACCGACTCTATGGCAAACAGGTGTTTATCCTTCTTGCAAAATGCTGTTTTAACATTGGTGCAGATTTAGGAGTTTAACGTGATTTTGTGTTTTCCTATAATGGGTGAGGAATATCCAATTACACACCTCCTTTCTCAGTCTTCCCAGGGAACATTTGGGAAATATTTCATTCACTGGTGGTTTGGTTCAGGACAATCCCAATCTCCTTTCATGTGTTAATTCTGACTGTTGCCTCCTTAAATGGCTAGGGGGCTTGGCTCTGCTGTTGCTATGACCACTAATGCTTTGTGTTGCTAAAACCCCCACACTTAACTTCAATTCTGATGCTGTCATTTCACAGTTATTCCCTAGCAAGCTTCCCTTTATGTATGAGATTTCAGAAGCTTAGATGCCTGAATGAGAACTGGTAGAAACACATGCCATCTTAGGAAGGTTGGGTTTTAGTCACTATTCACTGGAATGTATTGCTGTGTCTAAAAGGTTTTATTGCAAATTTTTAAATCAGAGTATTAATTTAATGTTAATTTTGTCTCTTCAAGTTGGACTTTTTACCAAATGGTGCCATTTGACAGTTGCCTAAACCGCTGGGAAGTTTCATGCGTAACATTCTAGTGGACAATTTATAATTCTGACAGTGACAGACTCCATTAAGAAGATGTGGTGTTTTTTTTTCACTCCCCCCAAATGTTTGAGAAGCCTAGATTGAACTATAACATTTCTCAAGAATAGAAAAATGCAAAATAGGAAATAATTTTATACTATATCATTATTAAATGCAAAACAGAAAATGATCTCATAAATTATTTCATATCATATCCAAAAATAAAAATAATGATACTTCATATCATTATTTACTTCATATCATTATTTTAAAAAGGAAAAATAGAACTAGCATGGCCAGAGAAGGGCATACATGAACACTCCCTACTTTGGAAGGGACAAGGAAGAACACCATCCCCAAATCCAGAAATTAAAGTAATATCACCAAGAGAGTGTCTACTACCACCTGCTGGTAGTAGACTTTGTTGTGTGGATACCTTGCTTGAACTGCGCTGTGAAAGCTCTTAGGATGATTCTGCTGGTTAAGTGAGGGTGTACTTAAATGTGTCCCTCTTCTTTTTACTTATCTCCTCTTTCTTTTGATTGAGAGTTTCCTCTGTTCTTCTTTGTTTCCTTTATTTTCCTAAATGTTTTCCTAGCTGGCCTGGAACCATGAGAGTTTAGAGCTTCTCAGTTGACTCACTGACCAATGAGAGTATTTTGAGCTGTTAGGTTTGGCATGATGATCTTAAGTAAAAATGTATCCAGGTCCTTCAGCTCTAGGTGTGTGTGTCCAGAAAATCTTAGGCCTGTGTAATCCTCATTTCTAGTGGATGCCACTTGTTAAACAATCAATCATTGTATTTCTGTAGGCATTACTGACCTATTACCTCCTACCCCACTGTTTTGCATGCAGCAGGATCCAAAAGGAGCTGCCAAAAATGACAGCTAGGAGTCCGAGGGAATTTTTGAAACATTCAACATTTGGCCTTGCAGTAAAAACAATAGTTATTGATAAAAATGATTATGATTATGGCTGCCATTTTTAAAAAAATTTTGCCAAGGAAAGACCCTAAAATACAGTTACATAAAATGAATCAAAGCTGCCAAATGTTATCATTATTTCATTTAAAAAGGGGCTCTTTCAAAACCAAACATGTAAAAAGGAATATATTCTCCAAAAAAAGGATATTTACTTAAATTAAAATGCAACAACTTGGGTATATTTAATTTACCAAAACTTAACCATTAAAAAGAAGTTTTCTTCAGAATGCTTCTGAAAGAAAAAGGAGAAATGAGAGGGTGGATGTGAGATGTAGATTAAAAGGTCTAAAGGAGAAAGGGGATCAAAACCAGCTGGCAGATGGGAAACTGCTGTGTGAATGGGTGCTGAGTCTGGTGGGTGGTGCCTGGAGGGGCCTGTTGATTCAGCATCTAAACCAGCAGGTGGATGAGTGACTGTAAAGACCAGTCAGCAAGGGCTCTAATCCCCAGTGGCAGTACAGTGGTTATACAGAGGAGGCAACACGTTAGTATTTGATAAATTAAAAAATGTGAAAAGTCACAGAATTCAGAGTGTGGACTTCATTTTGAAAAAGGCATATGTTGCTGGAAAACAATCCCGCCACCACCAGCAACTGTTGATCCCCTAACCACAAAGGATTAGCAAACTGAATGAATCTGCAAACTGGGAACATATCATCTGTAGTTTTATGCAGGTTTTCTGAATAAAAATGATGACTTATGAGTCATGTGACATAAGATTCTTTCTACACATTATCTATATTCACATAATGACTCTTTTCTTACCACTTTTGATTGTAGTAAATAACTGATAAATACCAGATCAGGTTTTATTGGTGATATCCATTAGTATGTTGGGTTTACTACATGGATGAACTAATTAATTTTAAAAGAAAACTATCATGAAGTGATTTAAGATAAAATGCCCATGCTAACATCATTGGTTTGGTTAAAAGGAATAAAATTGGACAAATGACATTTCCTATAGAAATTAGTGTTGGAAAGTGAAATCCCTTTATATTGGAGATGTGCTGATAACTTACTAAAATCACTAGGAAAACAAATATTTTCGATTAGGTTGCAGATAAATTTATTTTCATACATTAAATTGTGTAGCTATTAGAATTATTTTTTATATATTAGAAAAGTAAATAATTCTAGCACTGCCAGCACTATCATACTCTTATTAAACATAAAAGAACAAGAATCAATATGGTAAATTATGGCAAGAGAACACGTTTCTTTATCATTTTTCATTATTTTTATCTAAGATCTGAATAGACAGATTTTCTTTTTAAAACATGTTTTTCTTTGATCCTAGCTCTAGCTCTTTTATGTAATTTACATCAATCACACTTTCAATCATCTTTATCTTATCCACAAAAGACATTTGGTGAATCTGAGGAAAGAAAAAAGAAAACTGCCTGCCAACTAAAATTCTGAATTTACGCCATCTGAGTGTCCTTTCTGAAATCTTAATTTATATTTTTGTATTTTGGGAAATAATCAAAACTGGAATTCTTTCAAATAGCAACTTTTAAGAATTTGCCACTAGTAAATTGGATTAGGACTCAGCGCCAACAAGATCTATGAAAGTGGTTTGAGAAGAAAAATAACCTGGTTATCACAGGTAGAGGGCTTGCTGTGTTAGGAGAAAATCACTTAATATTTTAGAGCTTGACTGATAATAATTGAATTCAGTTTAGAGCATTTTTTTTCTCTTCGATACATAGGATTACAAAATGGGGTGTTTATAACTCATCTCAGATACCCTTCCTGATATTATTTTTATTATATATTTTGTATGTATTTCCCTTAAGTTTTTCATAAGATATCTCTTTCCTTGGAAAATTAGTTTGCCTNCACACTTATATCTATAAATTGAGGAGAAAAGTTAATTGTTATTTCAGGAAAGAGGGAGGACACCTACCTCTAGTAGAACTAATAAGTCATTTCATTAATATTTGTCTTCAAGGAGAGGATAAGAAGTACATCAGAAAGGCAGAAATTCACAGTCTACTCACCTAAGGTCTTAAATCCCAGAGAAGAGAGAAACTGGCAAGAAAGTATCATCCAAGTGCAGTTCTTTCATCTTAAAAAATAATGATTTCGTTGGATGGTCAGAACCTCAGTAGGACCCGAGAGCAAGTTTATTTTCAAAGCCTAAGGACACACATTTCCCAAAAAAACCCAACCAAAACAAAACAAAACAAACAGAAAAAAGAAGCCCAACCAAACAAACAAACAAAACAAAACAAACCCAGCCAACCAAACAAACAAAACAAAACACCTCAGAGGCTTAACTAGTGCTTAAGAGTTTCCATTTAATTAAAGTGGATGCAGATAATCATGGTCTAGGTCTGAGCTGTCTTGTTCTGCATACTTGCTGTTCTGGTGCTCCAAGGCAAAACTCCATTAAAATTCAACAGATCTTAACAACTGCTGAATACTCTTGGGCTCAGAGTTTGATAGTGTATCAGGTCGGGACTTAAGCCTCTGGGTAAAGACAGGCCAGAATTCTGTGGGTGTTAGCAGTGAGCGCCAGTAATCAGCAGGCAGAAACTCTCGTCTCCTGAAATTACACAGCACGGAGGTTCGTCACTGAGCTACTGCTCCGGTGGGTTTTTGTAGAAAACAAAAATATATAACTTCTGAGACTTCAGTAAAGACAACACATGGGCTTAAGATAAGTATTTTTTTAAGCAACTTTTTAAAAAATGTTTTCTTTATTTATTTTTGAACTGGGGAGGGGCAGGGTGGGGGGGAGACACAAACTCCAAAGCACAGTTTCTAGGCTCTGAGCTGTGAGCACAGAATTGGTCACGGGGCTGGAACCCACAAACCAATAAACTTTAGTGGAGATCATGACCTGAACTGAAGTCAGAAGCTCCACTGTCTGAGCCACCCAGGTGTCCCAAATAACTTATTTTTTACGTTTATTTATATATTTTGAGAGAGAGAAAGAGAGAGAAGATGCGAGAAAGAGCAGGAGGCAAAGAGGTAGGGAGGGAGAAAGAGAGAAGAGAGAGAAAGAGGAAGAGAAAAAAAGAGAAAGAGAGAGAGAGAGAATCCCAAGTGGCTTGTCGGTGCAGAGCCCAGTGTGGGGCTCAAACTCACCAACTGTGAGATCATGACCTGAGCTGAAACTAAGAGTCAGATGCTTAACAGATTGAGCCACCCAGGCATCCCAAGATAAGTATGTTTTAAAGAAATGAATGTAACCTTTCCTTGGATCTCTGTGATGAAGTTGAACTTAATGACTTCTAAAGATTTTCCCCTATAAAACATAATGATTCCAGGAAAATATTGCTTCTTAACCCAAACGTTTTCTAGTGTAACGAGGCACTGGTGTCTAATCTTGGTTGCTGTTGCCCTTCAGCAGCCATTGGCTTGTGCAGGGAAGGAAAAATTTTTCCTGAACCCTATTAGGGTTCCTGGTGAGGTCTGAAAATTAAACTGATAAAGGCAGATTAACAGGAGAAAAGCAATCAAATTCTATTGAATTTTTATGTACATGAGAGCCCTCACAAGAGAATGAAAGACCCAAAGAAGTGACTAGAGCAGGAAGCTTTTATACCTTTTAGACAAAGAAACAATAAATTTGTGAAGAATTAATGAGACAAAGGTGCTGGGCTGGAGGTAGTAAATGATGAAGTCGCTAAGAAGATAAGAAAGAGTTTAACAAGTTTTGTACAGATTTCTTTTTCCCACATTCTCCGTCTCTGGTAATAAGAATGTCTTCCCTCCCCTTGGCAGAGGGAGTGCACCTTTCATATGAGAGTTTTATGACCTGTTTTAGGGAAGAAGGGCAAAGGAGAGAGATAAGAGTTGTTCTTCCAGCTTCTGCTGTTTCCTCAAATTCCTTCAGCTTAAAGTATTTAATATGTTAATGTGCCATATTTGGGGGTACCATGTTCTGAACCCCATCAAGTACTTAATCTTAAATAATGTTTAATGCCACATAAATATAAATGCTCATATTCTAGAAGGAATTTGGTAGCACTCATGGATGTTTTAGGTATGTTTATGATTTCCTTAACAGCAAAAATCATATTACCTGAAAATTCTTGAAGAAAATAAATCAGGAAATAAACTGTTGACTCACAGTGAAATACAAAATGTCTCTGGATGAAGGATGTGTTTGAGAGACAATAAATTGGAGGATATTATCTGCAAATATTTTATAAAATGGTAGAGAGATAGAGACACTCTTTCTAAAAATTCATTTTAATGTGTTTTGTTTTGTTTTGTGTGAGAGGAAGAGAGAGAGGGGTAGAGAGAGAGAGATAGGCAGACACAGAATCCGAAACAGACTCCAGGCTCTGAGCTGTCAGCACAGAGCCTGACATAGAGCTTGAACCCATGAACTGGGAGGTCATGACCTGAGTCGAAATTGGATGCTTAACCGAATGAGCCACCCAGGTGCCCCAAGACTTTTCTTTTTTAATAAAAGCACTTAATGCCTATAAGCACCTCTTTTACATAACTAAACAAAAAGTAGTGCTGCCAATTAATGAGTTACTAAATGTGAATGCATTTAATTGCAAGGAATAATACTCCACATACCATTTGTAGTTCAAAGCTGAGGAAAGTAACCTTTGAGAGTTTGGATAAAATTGAACTTTACCAGTTGAATATCTAGTAGACATTCATGTCCACAGAAGATTTTTCTGGTATCTATCATATAAAATCAGTAGTTTTCTGTGACCACAAATTCTAGGTGCTATTTATTATCAGCTGCCAAACCAAAGAGCATTATGGAGATTCTATTTGAGTCCTGTAGCTAAAAAGATTTATAGCAGAGCAAGAAGAGAGATTTAATATGGATACTGAATCAAAGATAGGAATAGGAATTAAGTGTTCAGTGTAGGTGGTATAAAGAATCTTACTAATTCTATGAAAATGTTTGTTGTATATTTTAAGACATAATAGTTTTTTTAAAGACATAAATCACGAAACAGTTATTGAAACATTTCAAAAGAAGCAGGTCAACAACTGCTGTGAAAACATCAGTTGAAATGTAAATATATTAAGGTGGTTGAAGGGCAAAAAGATGATGCTTAGCAGGGAAGCGAGGCAATGTATACTGAGCATCCTCTGTGCAAGATGGGTCCCATCTGGGCCACCAACTGTCAGAAACCAGGGATGAGAATGAATCCCCACCATCATATGGCATGGATTAAGGGATATATTTTAACAGGGGTCAATAAAAGGAAAAGAAGGTGCAATGTGATGGTTAATTTTATGTGTCAATTTAATTGGGCCACAGGGTGCCCAGCTATTTGGCCAAATATTATTCTCGGTGCATCTGTGAGGATGTTTCTTGGTAAGATTAACATTTGAATCAGTAGACTGAATAAAGCAGATTTCCCTTCCTAACTGTGGGTGGTCCTCATGCAATCAATTGACAATCTAAATAGAACAAAAAAGGATGAGTAAGAGAGCTCTTCTTGCTTGATTGATCTGGCTGAGCCATTGGTCTTTGCTGGTCTTTGGATTCAGACTGAAATATTTGCTCTTGGGTCCAGAGGCTGGTAGCTTTTGGATTGCAACTACACATCAGCTTCCCTGGGCCTCCAGCCTGCCAGCTATAGATCTTGGTACTTCTCAGCCTCCCTAATCACATAAGCCGATTCTGTGTGTGTGTGTGTGCGCGCGCGCATACTGGAAATATGTTACAGTAAGGACATCGTGGGCTTGTATTTCTTTTTTGTTTGTTTGTTTTACTTTATTTATTTTGAGAAAGAAGGAGGGAAAGAAAGAGAGAGAGCAGGAGGGGCAGAGAGAGAGAAAGAGAGAGAGAGAAAGAGAGAGAGAGAGAGAGGAGAGAGAGAAAGAGAGAGAGAGGAGAGAGAGAGAAAGAGAGAGGGAGAGGGAGAGAAAGAAAATCCCAAGCAGGCTCCAAAGAGTGTGGAGGCTGACCCAGGGCTCAAACTCACAAACCGTGAGATCAAGACCTGAGCCAAAATCAAGAATCAGATGCTTAACCCATTGAGCCACCCAGGTGCTCCTGAGTTTGTATTTCAGTACAGGAATCCTGCCTGCCACACCTAGCCTTGCCCCATGAACCAAGTATGAGGACAGCCTTATCAGTGGAGGGACAAACAAATCCCTTGGGTACCAGCCAGGCTGGATTAGTTTAGGATTTGTATATATAATTGTTCTGGTATATTAGCAGCCCATCTCCTGGAGACCTTAGAACCCATGGGAAGTTGTCAACCACTGTCTGTGGGGAAGAAGCCGCACACAGGTGAGCTTGGGTACATCCTGCCTTCTGAGATACTGAGACCTTTGGTCCCAGTCACCCTTCCTTTCCACGTAACAGACAGTGAGCGTTAGGGCCTATTGTGCTACCCTGATCCTTGAATCACACATTGCTGGATGATCTTCACAATGATATGGTGAAAAATGCAGTCTTGTGGAACCTGGGTGGCTCAGTCGGTTAAGCATCTGACTTCGGCTCAGGTCATGATCTCATGGTTCATGGATTTGAGCCCCGTGTCAGGCTCTGTGCTGACAGCTCAGGTTCTGTGTCTCTCTCTCTCTGCCCCTCTCCTGTTTGTTCTCTCTCTCTCTCCCTCAAAAATAAACATTTAGAAAAAAGGGGTCCTCTTGGGGAGTTGCTGCATTCAAGAAGTCAGGATAGAAAATAAAGATTGGTCAATAATATTAGGTTAAGAACACATTCTTGCTCCAGATTTCTAATAGCATTCCTCCGAATTTTAATTTATGGAAGATTTGTGGTGAAAGCTAGTTGGAAATATAAACTAGAATTCAAAGGCTTTGGAATGCCAAGGAAACTTTCTTTAACTCACTACAAAGGGCAGTGTGGATTGCAGACATTTCAGTCAGTAATAATATAAAATAGGGTTATATTAGAAAGAGAAATTATGCATGATTCTCTGGATGGATGAGAACACAGGTGGAAGATTGGTTAGGATGCTGTTACAGTGCTCCATCAAGTGGTTAGGGTCCTGGAGTGAGGAGGTGACAGAGTTAATAAAAGTGGGGGGATATTGCTGAGAGTTGCTTCAAAGGATAGGTGAATAAAACAAAGTGACTTACTGTAAATGGATGATAAAGGAGAGAGTATAAAGATAACTTCAAAATTGCAAGACTAGGCAACTAGAAAGAAAATATGATTTCATTTATGGACATCACATGGAGGTATCTGCTGTGGTCCATAGAAGATGAGTGACTTTGATGAGATAGTGACATCCAAATAAAAGTAAATACAGGCTTAGTGATTATAATGAAACTGGGGGCTGGTTAGCATTTGGCTAAGACTGAGTGGAAATTAGGTTATTGCTATAGGCTGAGCTGTGTCCCCCCCCCCCAAATTCATATGTTGAGGCCCTAACCTCCAAAGTGACCATATTTGGAGAAAGGGTCTATAAGGTAATAATCGTTAAATGAGGTCATAAGGGCGAGTCCCTTATCCACTACCGCCAGTGCCCTTATAAGAACAGAAAGAGACCCTAGAGCTCTGTCTCTCTCCACGATAAAGACACAGTGAAAAGTCAGCAGTCTGCAAGCAATGAAGAGAGCTCTCACTAGACACTGAATCAGCTGGTGCTTGACCTATGTGTTCGAGCCTCCAGAACTGTGAGGAAATAAATTTCTGTTAAGCGGCTTCCTCTGTGGTATTTTGTTACAGCAACCTAAACTAACTAGTACGGGAATTTTCATGCTTAGAAAATAAAATAACTATGTTTTACTCTGCCTGATTACTGTTACCTAAGGTTACAAAACAAGAGGTAAGCCTCAGAGAAGCAAAAGTAATAATAATGATTCATTATTAGACAATTATGCTCTATCTACAAGTATATTTGAATGTAAATATCTTGGAAAAGACCTTGAAAGCCTCAGTTGGATTTGTCTTTTGCCCTTTTTAGCTTCAGAGTTACATAGAAGTATAGATTTATCCAAAGGCCACAGGTGTTTGCACAATTTATAAGCAATAACTACTTTATTAGAGTACTGATAGCAAAATGAGGATATGCTAACCAATTAGTGAATAATAATAATGATAATAGAGACTAATAGCTAAACACTTTCATTATGCCAGATATTTTCTGAGTACCTCATATGTATTCATTTAAATGATCTTTGTACAACCCTATTAAGCAGGTACTGTTATTATTTTAATACTTTTTAAAGAGTTGATTTGTTTATTTTGAGAGAGAGAGTAAAAGAAGATGCATGAGTCGGGTAGGGCGAGGAGAAGGAGAGAGAATTCCCAGCTGGCTCTGCCTGACACAGCGCAGAACTGGACGTGAGGCTCCAACTCCCAAACTCTGAAATCATGACCTGATCTGAAATCCAGAGTCAGATGCCTGCCTGACTGAGTCACCCAGGCATCCCCAAGCAGGTACTGTTATTAATCCCACTTCACAGCGAGAAACCTGAGACTCCGCGAGGATCCACTGCTTGTTCCCAATCCCACAGCCCTAAGGGAAATGAGAGGAGCTCTTTTCAAGGTGGCAGCGCATGCGGGGTCTCAGAATTCCTCAGGATACGGAGCTCAGATCTCCATCTATAACTTCTGTACTTTTGTTCTTTTTTCTGTTTTATGGCTAACTTTTCTTAACCTCCTGCTGTGCTTCCTTCTGGCTGAGGATTTTCTAGCATTTTCATATTCATTCTCACCAGTGTGTGTTATCCATTCCCATCTTACAGATGGAGAATGGGAGGCTGAGAAGGTTTAAGCAACAAAAGCAGGCACCGTACACCTCCGAGTGTATGGGTTTGTCACGCATAACATGGGGGCCCTGAGGCCACTGCAACAGCCACTTCATTCTTGTTGTTCTTTCCTGAATTCTCTAGTGTAGCTACCCTTGTATTAGCTAAAATTGAACCGGCATCCACATGTTGTATCACGATGGACCTTATCTCCCTGGATCCCAATACTATATTTTTATAATTATCCCATAAGATGACATTAACTGTTAAAAAAATTACTTTTTATATTAAAAAAAAGCAATGTCTTTATTAAGTAATGTTATAATGCAAAAAGGAATAATAATACAAATTCTCTAGTATTCCCGATCAGAGTCAATCTTTTTTGGTATTAATATGGCCTTTGACTTATTTTCTATGAATATCTATTTTTACATTTGTTGCATGCAAAACTACATTAATTTTTGTGTGTTCTGTTTTCCTTCCTTAGCATTGATAACATCCACGTTTTATAAATACTCATAAACTGTGGACATGATTTTATTTTATTTTATTTTTTACTTTTGTGGATATGATGTTAATAACGACATGATATTCCATTATTAGCTTGTTTCACTTTGCCAATCCTTTTGTATCCATCTTTGTAGAACAATACTAAATTAATTATAAATGATTTGGTGATTAGAATCTTTATAAATATTTTGTGGGTTTCTTNACAGAGACAGAGTATGAGTGGGGGAGGAGCAGAGAGAGGAGACCCAGAATCCGAAGCAGGCTTCAGGCTCTGAGCAAATTGTCAGCACACAGCCCAACACGGTGCTTGAACCCATGAACCGTGAGATCATGACCTGAGCCAAAACCAGATGCTCAAATGACTGAGCCACCCAGGCACCCCTTAAGTTACTTTCTAAGGAAAATTTTTAGAAGTGAGATTTCTGGCTTGAAGAGTATTTGAAAACTAAAATGCTTAAGTCTTTCCACACATGCATGCACATATACACACAGGCACATATACATGTGCACACAGATGTTTATTTTTTAACCTGGTTAAGTCTCTTGTCAAAGGATTTTTCATAATTTATCCTCCTAGATGCAATTTATGGAAACAACTTTTAAACTGCATTCTTTCTAATAATTAGCATTGCCACGTGGGCTCTAGTTTTTTTGTTTTGTTTTAACAATGTTTTTATACTGTTGAATTTGGTTCTTGGTTTTATAATCAGCTGTAAGGATACATATTTTTAAGAGTCTGATTTTTTCCTTTCTATACATGTGTTCGTTTTTAGAAAAATCTGGCTACGATGTATTACTTCTTCTTCCTTAAATATAACATGTAATTTTATTACATGTTTTGTTCAGATTATTTCAGTTGCTGAAAACTTTTATCCCTGAAAAAAGAAAAATTGTATTACTTGAAGCCCTTTTCAAGGAGCACTTCCTTCATGAATCCTTCTTTCTTATAACCAGGTAGAACTTGTCAGTTTTTGCTTATTGTCTGCATTGTTTAAATCACCATTGCCGCCTTCTTCATGTTGTATTATAGCCATTTATGTTTTTTATCTAAACTAAAGTCTGCTTAAGGACTGGAGTCACTGGTTCTCATGTTCCAATTCTGAACACCTCAGCCCACACTCAACCAAAGCATTATAGCACAGAGTATGCTTAATACATAAAAATGAAATCTTCATTTCCTTGAAGCCCAGCTATTCAGAAATTAATTCTGCCCAGATACTATTGTGGAAGTACGAATAGCAGCTCAGTAGCTCTGATACAATAACCAACCCTTCTTGAATTGCTGTCATAAATCTCACCTGGAATGTTTCAGTATCTCTGTCCCCAAATAGGATTGAGTGGAGAATAGAGCAGCTGGGGAGAGAAAGAAGGCAATTACATTAAAGTCACTTTGTGAAGTAGTTTGCATACCATGCTAAGTGGGTTGTTATGCTATTGATGGTTTTTAAATGTCATGGGGAAGCATGAAATGCTACATGTCATTGTTTTCAAAAGGCAGTGATGAAACTTTCTTGACCCAGTCCAATTTTATGGTCCTGGAGGAAACTAGAATTATTATTTATTCCAACAGATAGAAAAAATAAATGAAAAAGAGAGTGGAAAGTACATATTTCTAGTAGGTAGCATTTTGACAGGTAAGAACCGGTATAAAAGTGGTGAATTGTAAAAGCTTTATGTTGCTTATTGAGGTTTTGGATGTGAATGGCTGCTTTGAGATACTAAAACATACAGAACTAAAAGAGATAAAGAGCCTAAAATAAGTGGGAGAGAAAGATCATTAGATCAGCGATCTACCCAGTATTTTATTGGGTAGTATCTGAGACCCTATTGTTTACCATCTTACATATAGTAGACTATATATTCCCACTCTTCATGTACTAATCACACACTTGGCTTCCAGAACCAGCAGGGCACAGCATGCCAGGAAATGCATGACACAGCTGACTTTAAAGGGTAATGGATGCCAAAGTCAGCTGGTATGATAAAAGAGTGTCACCTCCATAGCAGTGTCTTTTTTGAGAAAAGATACAAAAGGATGGGTAGAGATTTGAAACAATTATATCTAGAATTCACATTACTCAGTGCTTCACGTTATTCCAAGATGTATCATGCGGAAGATTAGAGGCTTGTGACTTAAAAGTATCACACTAGGGAAGGACGTGTATAAGTGTACATTCCAATATGGAAGAGGTACGAAGAGATAGAAAGATATAACTCTTGCCCCAGAGAAGTTTACACTCTTTCAACAGAAATATCTTGCGGATGAGTAGCCCCTAATTGAATATAATACAATGAAGCACTTCAGTGGATACTTTAAAATCTATAGAAGAAGGGTCCTTGTAAATTATAGTATCACAATTGAAGCACAGAAACAAAGAAACAACAGTAATAGAGTTAATAACTCTTACTCCTCCCCAATCAATTTGCCTCCTTAGATCCCAAAATATGCTCTCTCTGATAAAACCCAGCAGTATATATATGTATTTTTAGTTTTCAAAAAAAATTGACATTTTCTCAATTTTAAAATCTGTGCCCCAATTTTTTCTTAAAGTGTTGGTATCTGGGACTTCAGGTAAAATTAGAATCAAATACAAGTTTTACATGAGTTAGCCCAAATTATATATCAGATTGTTTTAATTGCATTATATGTTTATCTCATGATGTCTACAAAGAGCATAATGCCTCATGGGGCCTCACACCTAAACAAGCATAAAAGTGACCATGGGGCTAGTGCCATGAACCCATGATGTCAGCGTGTCTTTTCATCTTTGAACAAAATAAAAGACCTGACTCTTATCCTCATGATCCAGTTGCCAGTTATTCATGAGGTACCTTGTTTCACCCATGATGTTTCTGAGTAAACCTAATTTTCCTTTTTTAGAAAAAGGTTGACTTGGGAACTTTCATACTATATTCCCAATTTGGGAGGGATGGTGAATATTGATAAGACATCCCCTTCTGTGTATATTGATATTTGGTTCTCTTTACCCCATGTGACATTCCATTGTGAGAAGATATTTAGATATAGCAGTTTCTCCCATGAACTTGATATTTGTGAAGGTATAATAAGCAGACTGAAGGACTAAATACTTATGATCATAGCTCCCAAACTCCAAGGATATGTAAGCCAGGAGCACTTTAATGAGCAATGATGATGATACTTTCCCACAGAACTAAAAATAAGATTCAAATGTCTTTGCCTAATGTGTATGTACACACACACACACGAATACAAACACCCACACACACTTCCCTGGTATTGTATTTTTAGAAAATTTAAACATGAATTTTTTTCTTTAATTAGGAAGATTCTAAATCAGAAATATAAAATAATTTCAGCATATTTGTAAGCAAGCCACATTTTCATATCTTTTCTCAAAATCTCTAAAGCCTATGAGTTGTTCCAAAGTTATGTTGACTTCTACAGTATGATTGAGCCCATTCAATCAGATGGACTGTAAAATCTAACAGGAGGAATGAGGCAGTGACATGATATGCCCAGCATGGGGCTGGCCAGAAATTCTGACATCCTGATGCAGTGTTAAATTCACACGGGATCAGGGGCCACAGCAGAAAAGTCACAGCATGTAGAAGAAGGAAGAAAGTCCTTTGTGAGTGCATTAGCCAAGGCACAAAGGAATCAGCAATTGCCATTGTTCAGGTCTGGAACCAGAGAGACTAATGAATGCAAGTTAGCAATTCATTTCTTTTTTTTTTTTTTAAGGGTATTTATTTATTTTGAGAGAGGGGGGGGGAGGGAGGGAGGGGGGGAGAGAGAGAGATTGAGAGAGAGAGAGAGAACACAAGTCGGGGAGGGATGAGAGAGAATCCCAAGCAGACCCTGTGCTGTCAGTGCAAAACCCAATGTAGGGCTCAATCTCACACACGATGAGATCATGACCTGAGCTGGAATCAAGAGTGGACACTTAACTGACTGAGCCACCCATGCACTCACCAAGTTAGCAGTTCAGAGGAGGAAGGGAAAGAAAAACTTGAGTCTGGAACCTCCACAGCAAAATCCCTTTGTTAATGAAGAAAAGCCCTCCTCCCTGCTTTCTTCTTCTGTGCTGGCATCTGAAGAGCTGAACTTCCCTGAAGAAGAGTCACAAAACCTGCGACCTGGATCTACAGGCAACACTAAGAGAAGCGATCCCACTCTGTTTCTCTGGCAACATTGCTTTCTGGTTCTGTGAGATTACTTCACAGTTGCTTCTCTCTCGACTCTAATACTCTTTCTTCATTCTTCATTCTTACTGGCTGTATTCTCTTCATAATTGTCAAGAAAAGGGAAACAATCCGGAAAGAATGCCCTCATTCTTCCACCACCAGACTTACCAACCTGTCTGCATCCATGCCACTGCTGCTGTGCTCTACTTCCCATCATTACCTGGGAGACCCATCCTCACTTCTGTCTAACCAACCCCTCCATGTATGCTCTGCCTCCTTTCATGTCCTACTTCCCTAGGTGCATCCCCCTCTCTTTCTCCTGCACCATTGCTTTTACTATGCACCGTATCATCTCAGCAGCCCCAAAATATGTTGTAGTTGCTTCCATTAAAAAAATCTATTGACAGCATATTTTGCTTCAGGTATTTTCCCATATCTGTACTTCTCTTTATAGAAAACTTTGTTGACAATGTTTCCTGTAGTATTGTCTCAATTTCCTCATTGCCACCCTCCTTTATCATTTATTCTGTCATCCACTCTATTCAATGAGGGTTTTCTCCCATCCCTCCATTCTCTTGAAAGTCATCAATGATCTACATCTTGCCAAATTCAGAGGTCTTTCTCTGTCCTTATTTTACTTAATGTCTTGGAAAACTTCTACCCAGTTGATTACTCTTTCTCTACTGGAATGCATTTAAGTTTTTATATTTGACCCTGTTTGCTTGTTTATTGCCTTTCCTCATTACTACAACATAAGAGCAAGCATATTGCTCTTGGTCCTTGGTCATCTTGTTGTATAGCTGGTATTAGGGACAGTTGTATCCCCAACGTCCAGAATGGTACCTGGCATATACTAGGTGCTCAAATACTAGGTGATTTACCAAATTTTTTAAGCAGTCGCAGATTGGAGTAACAGGCATATGAACTCATAGAGGTTAAACCTAAAACCAAGATTTTGGGAGTCAGAATTTTCATTGCTATTTTTTTTCCTAGCACCAGTACAGGCTCTTAGTTTTAACTGAAAATTGATCTTTGGAATCTTTTTATTTCCATTTGAAATGAATCCATCCATTATGTCCACTGAAGTACACAGTTTAGCATGGGCTCTCTTCAGTTGACTCAGGATAAATAAATATATTCAAAGAAGCCATTAATCTGGGTTAGTAGTCCATGGAAACAAGACTAAATTTCAGCTGCTTTTGTAGAACTATGCTAAAAATGGGTAAGCCCTATATTTTTGTGTTCATTCCACAGACAGCACTCCTGAGATGCAGTAGCCCCTCTCCATGCTGAGATAAGTGTCGACAAGAAGTAGAATGTACAAAATATCCAATTACCGTCCCCATGTCCTGCCGTCCCCACCTCATCCCAAAGGTCTCCATCTAGCTATTGACCTAAATAATCTACCTGGGTCTAGGCTGCAGCCTAGAGGTCTATTTATAGCTCAGAGTAAAGTGACAGCTGAGCTGAGAGGCCTTTTTCTTGTTTTTTAAATTATTTTCCCTTCAGAACACAAGCTAGTGTATCATTAACATATGAAAATAATAAGTGCCCCCCCCCCCATCCCAACCCTGTTGCTTTCCTCTGAACAAAAAGGAAACAGAGCTTTGAGAGGATGCATTCAAATCAAGTGTTCATTCAGGACTGTCAGAGACTCCCTCAGATGGAGACTGTGGGGAGAGATTTGTGGGATCCGTGGGTTTTAGTGAAATCACTGCAGCCACATGGCATTTCTTTTCCTGCAGATAAAAACGCCAGCCTTTAGTGGTAAGGCTGTGAAGTGAGTTGGGGATCTTGGGGGTTTTCTTAAGTCGTTTTATTTGAAGAATTAAGTTATAAAGATTTGATTAAGATATATGTTTATAGATACTTGAGTAAGTATAGGATTTGTTCTGGCATTAATGAGCCATTGAGGCCATTACAGGAAGATTGGTGAGATGTTGAAGAAGTGTTTTGTTTTTTCCCCAAGAAAATATGTCAGAACAGGAATGAAATGAGTTCAAATAAGTAGAATCTGTAATTATATTTGTGTGTGTGTGTATGTGCATGTGGTGTCTGTGTGTTTAGTTCTCCCAGTTTATTTTTAGTTACATTGAACTAGTGTTTATTGAAAACTTATGGTTTCTGAATTCAGGGTGAATTTATGAGTGAATGCCATAGTCTATTCTTAGAGCGTTTTGCTTCACGTGCTGAACGATATATTAAGAATATATTGTTAAGCAATATATTTATAGTGTGGCCTCTGATCAGAGATATGTAGCTCAATTTCCTCTGCTTGTTGGGCAGTTATCTTTGAAAAGCAAAAATTTTCCAGGATTGCAGAGTCCTTTGAAAGTGAAAGAAATATTCTGTCTTGAGGCTACCTTCTATTTTACTTACTAAGGCAGGAAATGCAGTAAACTCATACATTTTACAAGGATTCTTTTAAATAAGACTCAAATGAAAAGAATCTTTTATTGTGTTAATCAGAAAACGCAAGGGTCATAATGATAGTTTTGACTATAGTTGATGACTGTAAGATTTTCATAGGTGGTATGTGTTTACTGAGAAAGGGCCCAACAACAAGGAAAACGGTGTGTAAGCACATTCAAGGGGTATCCTGCCCAGGGATGAATAAAGAGGCACCAGAATGAGAGGGAGAAGGGAACATGATGTAGTGACAGGAGCGACAGGTGTGACAGAGCAAGAGAGTGGTAGCACTGGTAAAGGGGGGATGCCTGTGGGTTATTTGTACAGTCTGTACTTTCTGGAAGTTGAGTGAGAAGCATGAGACGAAATACCCTAAGGAGCCATTCCTGCTAAACCTGAGAATGGAAGTCAGCAGAAAATAGTGAGCTCATTCTCTCACAGAGGATAAATTCCAAGTCCGTGGCTACTTGGTATCTTTCCATCTAACATAATCTCTCTGGCTGACTTGATTTATTCTCAAGATTTTGGTGCTCTGGAAAAGTGGGTCACGTCCACATCTTGATGAGAAATACACCACCAGTTTTCAATAAAGGGAAAAGTGACAAAGTCGTTTCTCAACCTGAGTTCCTCTAGACTCTCTAAAAGAACTAGAAAGTTATTTTGTTTCTTTTACTTCCCTCGTGCCTTGTGAGTGATGACAGGTCGACTTCAAAATTGTGAAGGAAGATAAAAGAGGTTAAAAAACATGAAGTGGTCTGTTTATTCTGCCCATTCATGAGCAATGTCTTGCAGGAGCTATCTACACTGAGCACTCTGGCTGTTCATTATGGGATGCTAGCAGGCTCCATTCCCACAGGAAGTTACAGGGAATGTTTTTTTGATTGCTTTAAAACTGTATTAGTAGCTAGTCTCTTGCGTGCGGTTGAGCTTCAGAATTATTAGTCTTGAAGAAAAAATTAATATATAAATAGATTTTTTAATGCTTGAGCATTGAAGGAGGAATGAAGAAAAACTAGAAGCTTAGTCTTGTAGAGCAGCTGTAATTTTAGAAATAATAAAACCTGCCATCTCAGCTGTAAGCGATGGAAGACTCCAAATATTAGAAGACTTGCCTGTGGCACCCAGCTAGTTAGTGACTGAGTCATTCCTCAGTCTCTTGACTTGAAGACCAGTAATCTCTCTCTTCTGACATCTTGGAGGTCTGACTATGGAAAACTGAAGACAAGCAAGATGGAGAATTAGGGAAAGGAAATCAAACTTGAAGCTCTGTTTTTCCATTCACCCCTTAGATAGATGTTAAAGTTAACATTTTGGTTTTTGGGAGGACGCCTGTGTGGCTCAGTCAGTTAAGCTTCTGACTTCAGCTCAGGCCATGACCTCATGGTTCATGGATTTGAGCCCCTCATCAGGCTCTGTGCTAACAGCTTAGAGCCTGGAGGCTGCTTCAGATATTGTCTCCCTCTCTCTGCCCCTCCCCCTCTCATGCTCTGTCTCTGTCTCTCAAAAATAAATAAACATAAAAATTAAAAAAAAACAAGATTTGGGGTATTTTAATTATTTTTTTTAGTTTAGAGAGAGAGAGAGAGAGAGCACCAGTGGGGAAAGGGGCAGAGGGGAAGAGTCTCTCAAGCAGGCTCCACACTCATCGTAGACCCTGACAAGGGGTTCCCTCCCATGAACCTGGGATCATGACCTGAGCTGGAATCAAGAGTTGGACGCTCAACTGACTGGATGACCCAAACACCCCTAGAATTAAGATTTGTGAATAAGCAATTTGTTATGGTAAATTTATATTAAAATAGTCTAAGAATTAATCCCTCTCTTTGGAAAAAGAGCATGGTATAGTAATCACAATGGATTCAGACCATCCTAGGATCACAGGTTAACTGTCCAGCTGGGAGATATTGATCACCTTACTCTATCTCTTGCTTCCTCCTTGTTCAAATAGACACAACTCCGCCTCACTAAAAAGGTTCTTATAAAGAGTGAATTAATATATGCAGCCTAGGGCTCCATGGATGCCCCATGGCCCCAAGTGCCCTTCTGTGGTCTCCCATGGCCTCCCACCTGGCTCCTTGCCCTGCGCACCCCCCACCAGCCTTTGCGTCTGTGGCATCTGTCATGTCAGGGGCTCACAGCGTCCAGCTGCACAACAGTGGTTGTATCATTGGGGTGTTTGGGTGTCTCTCCTTCTTCACCTTCTTTGCACACCTGGAGGAAAGTGCCTAGTTCTGAGAGTGTTCTTGATATTTGGCAGACCCACTGGACTAAAGCAGAGCTACCATCTTCATCCAAAGCCTGTCCTTGTCTGATTTCGTACAGCCCTGCATTAAGAATTGTTTTCACATTTTGAAATGTTGGAAAAAATATTTCATGAAATTCAAATTGCAGTTTCCCTAATCAAAGCTCTGTGGGAACCCACTAAAAAATATGCATGTAATAGTGCAGCGTCTGCTAGGGAAGAGCTGCTATATTATTGCTCTTATTAAGTAAAATTAAATAATTCATAATTCTAAATTTTATAGTTCATATAAACTTGCATCTGACTTGTGGAAGTTGAGAGGAACAGCTTGAGTCTTAGTTTTTTTATTGTTGCTATGCTCTTAATTTTAAAAGTTATGTGGTATAATTTATACATTATATTCATAAATATAATTTACAGGAGATAATGTGTAGTGGAGATAACCTATGTGTTATTTTTTTTTTAATTTAGTAACAGTGGATGCAAACAGTACAATATAGTACTCTGAAAAAGTATCTCTGCTCTTGACATTTCTGATAAACTTTCAACAACTAAGTTTCAGACCCATAGGAAATATGACTCACACTTGATATTTTTAAAATCAATGTATGTTTTAAGAGAATTGTGAACAATTTACAAACTGTCCTGCTGCCCCACATACCTATGAATGAAAATTAGTGTTTCTTTCAAGAATTGTCATATGTATCTCAGACAAAAGTTGTACCATGTTCACATTCCTGTAATTTGACATATGGATGGTCAAAAATGCAAACCCAGTATACTGAAATACTGAGGAAGTTGTGATGAATTAGAGTTTGGAAGTTTTGCCTCTACAACAATCATCATCATCATCATCATCATATTGTAGGAGACAATTCACAAACTGAACCAAAGTTTCAAATTACTCTTTCTCCAAACTCTTTCTTGTCCTTGAATTTTACTTTTTGATTTTAAAGAACACTTGGATAATAAAATGTGTTGATATCACCCTGTTTTTTCCTTGCCACTATAGTCAAAACATTTACTAAAGGGACTATTGTAAGCCATTATTTCAAAAATTTTACCACAAGTGTGTAGATGATTGGTGTTAAGTTATGCAGCACAATAGCATATAGAATCTTTCCCTTCATTTTGGTGTGGATCATCCATTTCTCTGCCAAAAGGACTGAAATGCCATTTGTCATGTGAAAATGGTGTCAGTAAAGACAAAGGGGTAAAAATAGGGTGTTGGGTGCCTACCCCAAGGAACATAGGTCCTATATTACCCCCAAGGAAAAAATGTAGCATTTTTTTCTGCTGCTAGGAGACTCTAGGACAACCTCTTACTTCCCATCCAATAACACACTCGATCCTTTTCATGTGAAGCATCCTCAAATCCAAACTCATGCTAGCGTCTTGGCTATGTGATTTCAACTGTGATACTGACTGGTCTTTCCTGCCTTAGATATCAGTGTTTGCCTCTGGCCTTCCACCTATTTTCAATATGTAGACTAAGAAAAGTAAAAAAGTGAAAACTACCAAACAAAATTAGCATGTTAATTGTAGAAGATGATTAGCCTTGCTTCTCTAAGAAATGTGAAAAAAATATACTGAGATTTCTTTGTGTGTGAGTCCAAGCTATCTGCACAAAATATATCAGAATTTTCAGTCAAGAAATGCCAGTTTGGAAAAGTGTCATTCATTGTGGAAAGGCATATAATTTTGTCTTAGGGACTAATCATAGCTTGAAATATGTTGGGATCTTATCTTTGGTGATTGGGGAGGGAACATTCAGAATCTGTGTTTTTTAATTTTTTGTTTGTTTTTTTTAAAATTCTTTTTATGGAAGTAAGTCTTCTCCCTTTCAAGGAAACTTCTTTAAAAATAGTTTATTGCCTATATGTTATGATCATGTTGAGCATTTGGTTTTTACTTTAAAAAGTGAGGGAATTCTATAATATAATGAATTTAACTTTCTTTTGTGGTTAATTATTTATTCACACGGCAACATAATCAAGCTAATCATTCCAAGATGATGGTTTTTGAAAAAGCCAGAATGAGTTTTCATGTGTCAGATGCAGCATGGATTTTAAAAATATACCAGTTTGTGTGTATGCATGTGTGTGTGTGTGAGAGAGAGTGGTCAGTTTAGCACATCCAATGAGAGCCTGAAGGAAGAAGCTAGCCAGTGTCAGGTTGAGAAGACACATTATGAGTTTACGTAGGTCTTATAGGTTCATTCATCTCAAGTGTTTTGGTATTTAAATTCCTTCTTGATCAAAGGTTCCTAACTGTTATGGGTTAGGGGAATGTCTTAGTGAGAATTTTTAGTAACCACACATTCCTGAGCCCTATCTTTGGGTACAGGGTCAGGAAATAGCATTTAAAGCTGCTTCATGTGATTTTGATGTAGCACATCTAGCATTAATTTGTGAGTTTGCATTTTGAAAATATATCCCTAGAAAATTTCTAAGCAACTTCCTTAGGACCATTTCTAACTGATACCCCAAAGTATGTTTGAATGCTTATAGTGACTACAAAATTACTATGTGCCTAAATCCTCCATATTCTTTTCAATAGGCTTGCGTGCATCAAAGATACCAATATTAAATGAAAACATGTCTTTCTATCCATTGGGATAAATTCTGCTACTTGGGGGCTCTTCACCTCTTGTAGGTCATGGCAGACATTTCTTATTTGGAAAATATTCCAGTTCTTTCAGCATTTATTTATGTGACTTGGTTTAAACTCTGTACATTTTTTTTGCCTTTCTCTGAATTTACCTCTCATATTGTCCAGGAGGTACAGTGAGTGTTCAGACTCAACAGAGGTCTTAGTAGGAATGGCTTCATGGGCATGTAACCAACCTGTGCAATCCCACAGGATCCCCACCTGCTTAGAAGGGCTCTCGGCTTAGTTTAATGCTCTAATGTTACAGACTTGAAATTTGTAATGGTTTTTGAACAAGAGCCCCTGTCCTTCCATTTTTCAGTAGAGCACACAAATAAAGTAGACAATCCTGGGTCCCAGCTCTAGTGTCTTCAGTTGTACAGACAATTCACTGGCCATGTAGTCTGTAGCTAATGTAGCCTAAATACATGTGATCTGTGTTTTAGCAGCCACATTACTCTCAAGTTCATATTCTATTTACTACCAAATGCAACACATCTTTTTTTCTACTATGTAGTTATGTCCCCAGCATGCTGGATATTTGAAATTATTGTTGGAAACAAAAAGAAGATGTTGCACTGATTATAGTTAAGCATGATCCTTGAAGATTTGATCTATGGTTCCAGGCTATTGAGATCTTTATTATGTTCCAATTGTGTCATCCAGGAGTGTCCCTTTTCATTGCAGGCCACCAAAAGATACCTGTAATACAGTCTTATAAAGAGATGGCAGTATCCTAGTAAGGAACATTTTTCTTAAATATGAGGAACAATAGTTTCAACAAATGTGATCAAATTGCTATGGTTGGTTTAAAGATATTTAATGTCTCTAATTCCAGTAGCAAGAGCATGATCTTTCTTCTTGCCTAAAGATACTTTGATAGTTCTTGTTATCAAGAATTGGGATGTAAAATTACTACAGCTGTGATGGAGATTGCTGCTGAAGAAGGGCCCTGTTCCTAAAACCATATTCCATTAAAATTCATCTCAGAATTATAATTATTTAATGTTAATTAAATCTTGTGTTTCTTTTTTTTAAATTTGTTTTATTTATTTCTGAGACAGAGAGAGAGAGAGACAGAGAGACAGAGAGACAGAGACATCATGAACAGGGGAGGGTCAGAGAGAGAGGGAGACACAGAATCTGAAATAGGCTCCAGGCTCTGAGCTAGCTGTCAGCACAGAGCCCGACACGGAGCTTGAACCCATGAGCCTTGAGACCATGACCTGAGCTGAAGTCAGACATTTAACCAACTGAGCCACCCAGGCACCCAAAAATCTTGTGTTTCTGTCTACCATGGCAATGAAGTGCATTTTTGTTGGAGCCTCCTGGTATTTAATTCCTTTGGTTAGTGTTCTAATACTGTGTGAGAGAAGATATTCCCAAGTGAGGAAGTTATGTGAAATATAGAGATGCAAAACCACTTTTAATAAGCTATTTCCAAATTAAACAATTATATTTATTTATTATTTAAATCTTATTTTTTTATTTTAAATAATCTCTAAACCCAACATAGGGCTCAAACTTGTGACCCTGAGATCAAGAGTCACGTGTTCTTATGACTGATCCAACCAAGTGCCCAGAATTAAACACTTTTTTACTTTTGTACTAAGTTCACCATTGTAAGTTTTAAGAAAAGTAAAACTTTTCCAAGGATGATGATGTCACTTTTTATCTTGGCCATCTTTATGGTTAGGTGATGAAACATGAATTAGTTTGCTCCTCTAATGAATAAAATAATTAGGTTGAATTAAATACTAATCTGAACAGCTGTAGTCTGATTAATTAGATTTTAAAAATATTTGGACAATTTAGCTATTTCAGAAATTTATCTGAATAATCATTTACTCAGAAATATGGGAGTGAACTCCTCATAAGGCAAAAAACATAACTTTACATTTAGGCCAATTTTTTTTTTTTCCCCACAGAAAGCTACATGCATTAGAGTAGTCTGTTACCCAACATGTTTTCTGAGGTTTCTTATTGTGCAGTAACAGATTTAAGAGTGAGTTTACAGTAAGATTACTGCACTGGTAGGAACACTTTAGTTCTGTTTGCAGTGTTGGAATAACTTGATAATTGACTTTACATCTATTATTTACCCATCATCTCCAAGTGAAGGAGATGTCATGGCTTCTCACTGAAATCTCTCTAATCTCCAACATTGTAGACATCTGTAAATTTGTGAAATGCCTCCAGGGAGATGGGGCAGTGTACATGATTTATATTATTGATTTACTTGGCAAGTGGAAGGCCTAAGCTCAGAAATAAAAAATAATAATAATTCTTCTATTATGGTTCCATAGTAGTATAGGAGTGACACTACACAGATCTCCAGAAGTACTTGGTAGCAGCTAAAATGATACTTTAAAAAAGCATAAGGAATTGTACTCAAATTTGTATATATCTGAATATCTACTCATCTAGTCATTCATTCATCAAAAAGTATGAAGTATGTAGTTTTGGCATATACTGTTGTAGATGCTGGGGTTCCAGTAGGGGGCACTATAGACAGATAATTACCTTTATGGGCTTAAACTCTTGCGGAGTGGCTGAGAAGACAGATAACAAACAAGATAAGGAGGTAAAAAACTGTGTGCTACATAAGATAATGAGGTGAAAATATTATATTAAATCTATAGCAAAAAGTTAAGCTGCGACAGCGTGTGGGGGTTCTAGGGAAGGGAAATTTTACTCTAACCATTGTGTCCAGAGAAGTGCCTACTGAGAAGATGACAAAGATTTGTAGGAAGTAAGATGCAAGCCATAAAGATACATGAGAAAAGGTGCCCCAGGCAGAGTGGACAGGAAGTGCAAAGACCCGGAAGTAAAAGCTCATGGACTCTGTTTGAGAAACAGCAAATAAACCAGCTTGAGGGTGGTGAGTGTCAGAGAGAGATGAGAAGGGACATGAGAAACCATGTCAAATTTTGTTATCTAGTTTGAGGTGTTCAGCTTTTATTTTGAGTGAGCAGCAACATTAGGTGACTTGCTATTTAATGCTATTTAGTAGAATTCCTGTGGCCACTGGGTTAAGAACAGTCTAAGCAAGAGCAGAAGCAAAGGACCTGTTAGGAGGTGATTGGATGCTATTTCACAGTCAGATGCTATCTTTTCATGTGGACTAGTTCCATCACAGATAAAATCCTACAGTATCTGTATCCTTTTATTCTAGTATGGAATTCATTCACTCATTTATAGCCGTAATTGTTGACTGGTACAAAATGCTGTAGCTGTTGCTCTAGATTGAAGTTATATGATTTTGTCTGTAAAAGTACATGTGACCTTAGATGCCTATTTCCTCTGGCTTCATAAACCCAGGGCAATCCAATTCAATCAGACAAGAATGTACTTTGTGCCAGGCAGTGTTCCTAATACTTGGGATACATCAGTGAACAAAAGAGGCTAGCATCCCTGCCTTCAGAGAGCTGCATTTTAGAATGGAGAAAACAGAAAAATAATGTAGAAAATAATGGACACAATAAATAATCGATCCAGCTTATTAGATTATTATGAGTGAAACTGAAACAAAAATTGAGAATATACACCAAACTAAGGGGATAGGTCAAGTCTTGGTATATTAATCAGATATTCTGAATATTTACAAAATGAAATTTGGGGCACCTGACTGGCTCATTTGGTAGAGCATGTGACTCTTGATCTCAGGGTTGTGATTTTGAGCCCCACATTGGGTATAGAGATTACTTAAAAAATAAAATCTTTAAAAGAAGAAAATGAAATTAAAGCAACACTTGGAAGAGGTCAGAAAGTTAGTCCTGGGGATTTCTGGAAGAAGATTTCAGGCAGAGGAAACAAGCCCTGACAAGCAACAGACAGTGCAAAAGCTCCAAGGCAGAAACGTGATTGCCATGTTCAAAGTATAGCCAGCAAATCAGCGTGTCTAGAGCAGAGTGAGCAGTGGAGAATTAGTAGGGTTTAAACTATGAATAGATATGGAAGCCAGCATGTAGTTGCTTGAAAGCTCTTGTAGAGAGTTTGAATTTTGCTTTGCATGAAATGGAATGTCACGAGAGGAGGAAGTACGCTCTGACCTACACATATCATTCTGGCTTCCTGTGCTATATGAAGATACAGGAGGGCAGTCATGAAATTAGAGAAACCAGGTAAGGAGAAGTTAACAACAGTGCAATTCAGAGATGATGAAGGCTGAGATGAGGATAGTGACAGGAGAGGTGGTAAAAATGGTCATATTCTGGTTATATTTTGAAGGTAGATTCAACAGGATTAGCTAACATACTGTATATGGGATCTGAGACAAAGATGAGAGAATAGAAACATTCTGTGGCCTGAGAGACTGGACGGGGGGTTGGGGAGTGGGGGAGGGAAGCAGGAATTGCTACCAGAAAAGATGCGGGAGATTCTAACAGAAGAACGTTAAAGGAATATCAGTTGTCTTACTTGCGACAGGATACTCTTGGACATCTAAGATGGAGATGTTTATGTAGACAGTTTACAAGTCTGAAGTAGGAAGGAGGATCTGTCCTGAAGATGTAAATGAGTGTCATCAGCTTAGAATGGTATGGAAGCCATGAGACAGCAAGGTTTCCAAAGGAGTGTCTAAAGATGGAACAAAGGAGAAGTCCAGTGACTGATCCCTATAAATTCTCATTAAATGATTTGGGAAAGAGAGGGGGGAGGGGGAAAAGGGGAGAGGGATAGAGGGAGGGAGGGAGGGAGGGAGGAAGGCAAGCAGGCAGGCAGGTGGGAAGGAAAGGGGATAACTTCTGGAATATCAGTCAAGGTCTATTATTTAAATAGTTTAAACTTATTTCATATTGAAACTGCCCTTTAATTATCCTTGAAGCATGATCTTTTTGAATGTATTCAAAGTGTACTTTCAAAAAAAAAAAGGTGTCACTTTACATGACGATTCCAGTCACTTGGTGACCACATGGAATATAGCACTACAGAAAATATGGAGGCTAGACATGGGTTTCATGGAGGACATAGCCCCATGATGGCATAGAAAGTTCTGCCAAGGGAACAAAACAGGAGAAGGATGGATACTGCTGTGGATGGGCCACCTTACTCTGTGCAAATCATAAATGAAAATTCTATTTGAGGGCCCTTACTTTTTGGGTCAAACTTTCCTTAGGATTACGAAGACTGCTTACCAAGAAATCTGCATTTACCTGTGTGCTCTCAAACAAAACTATGTACCTCCAAATGTTTATAAACAATTTTAGTCAGACTTTGGGGAGTTGTCTATGGACTTCTGTTCTAGAACCCTCTCTCTACTAAATTAAAAAAAAAAGTCTTGTTATATTAACAAATTTTCTTTCAAAATTCTGTCAGCTTCTGTATTAATTGATTTCAAGTTTGGTACCCTTTGGACTATTTAGCATGAGTAGCAAATATATATAAGATACAGTTATTCCACTATTTGCATTGTTATAATCACTTCATGGAGAAACTTGCCAAGAATAATTAAAAGTTATTTGCAGCTTCATTGCCCTTTTATTGACCACTGACTTTGTAAACAGAAGCTAGCTCAGGCCAAGTGGCTCATGTGTAATATAGCTTCCTGGGTTTGTGTGCTTATAAAACCTTTCATTACCAATGTAGTTAGCAGGACTAACTGTTTTGGTCCCCTGAAAGACAGATGGTAATTTCAAACATTTCTAAGTAAGGCTATATTTCTTTCCTAAAATTTTCAATTTAAACATTAGTGACATGAAACTACTCTTAGATTAATTTGATACATAGCCTTCTGCCATAGCAAAAAGAGAATAGTCTCTTGTTTAATAATGATATGATTTTGCCATCAAAAAATTAAGTGAGGGATGAGACACATGGAACATTCTGGAATCTATCTGCTGCCAGAAAGTGTGCCTTAGTTTAATAAACAAAGATGAAACTCATTGTTGCATGGCTTTCACATACACCTAATCTACATTGATTACCTCCATATAGCAAGTCCATCTCTCTGGATACTTGGGACACATTTTCAAAACAAATTCTCCCTGGTTACTACACTGATATGCCTTGGACGTCAAGTCCAAAGATCAACTGGAGGGCTAATGAGGCTGTTTTAGAACCTTAGGGGATGAATTGTAGCCAGCTGTTTTGAAAATTCCAAACCCAAACATATCTGCCACACTTTCTAGGGGGTTCTAAACTCAAATCCTTCTGTGGGGGAAGTGATTGTGAGATTTATCATGAATGGTGAGCTCACACTTATCCAATGCCATTGAAGACCTTTATACACCAAGGAGAACAGGCAGATCAGGTCTGCCAAGTTCCAGCATAGAAGTGTCAGAGTCCATGTGCTTAAATGGATACAAAGCAGATTCTGGAGAAAACAGGTATCTCACGTGTGGCTCGCAACTGTGGAGGACCGCTGAGATTCACACCAGTGGGAATACATTGGCTTTGCAGTTTTCATGGTGGGAGCTTAGCCCCCATGTTCTCTTCCTTAATAGTTTACAGATCAGATCCCCTGTCAATAGGCATAACAGGACACGGACTCCTGATCCCTTCGTAGGAAGTAAGGTTTTAAAATAGTTTGAAGTCTGGTTTACCTAATATTCAAGTTTAAAAATATGATATTTAAGGAAGATTGCAGCAGTGGTTCTTAAAGTGTAGGCATAGACTAGAGGCATAAGCATTATTTGGAAACTTGCTAGAAGCTCCATTCTGGACTTATTGATCAGAAACTTTTGGGATGGAGACTAGCAATATGTGTTTTCACAAGTCCTCAGGGTGAGTCTAATGCTCACTGAAGGTTGAGGACCATTGGTATGAAGCAGTGTCTCAATTTTTTGTAGGCATAGGGATTGCCCTAAGAGGTTGTCTATGATGCGGCCAACATCTTTATTCGTAACGCTTTACCAAACACCCAAGCTGATGTATCCTTTCCACACCAAAACATTTGTGAAAAATAGGCTTGGTGTAGTATTTATATGACTTTCTTTTACAAAGTAATTTAGTGCTTTGAATCAAACTACCAAAATTGTTATTTGAGAAATTGCAAAATAAATATGCTTCTAAGAGACACCATGTTTTATCTCTTCTCCTGTAACTATATGTTCTTTACTATGGTTAGATAAGTTACCAAATCATGATTGTTCAGTGCATTTAATAGATTTTATTTTATTTCATTTTGCATTTAAGAGATTTTAGAGAGGAAAAGAATAAAATGTTTTTGTTAGGAAAACCTGACTAATACAATATATAATTATGTAATTAATTAAATTATGTAATTTAATTAATAGTTATTAATATATAGCATATGTGATAATACAGTGATGTATATAATATACACACACAAACACATCTCTCACACTTACAGTATATACATGTGTATGCATATGTTTATATATAAACATACTGATATACATACATATCATACATGCATATGTATAGTTGCATGTTCCTTTCATGTGACTGCCTAGTGTTAAAACATTTTGTCCTTTGTAAATTCTATGAAACTGAATAATTTTCATTGTGTTTTTAAAATTTCAATGTTTTATTTTTTTCATGGGCAAACAGCCTTTTAAACATTGAGAATTGATTCACTAACATAGATCACTGAATTTAGGTTATTTAACCTTCTATGAATATTTTATAATTGATAAAGTTGAAAGAGTGGGTTATTTAATACAATATCACATATGGCCAAGGAAGAGCTGACTGGTTGTTTTCATAAATCCTGTAAGAAACAAAATTTATATTACAGTCCTTTTGTTTCCAAAACAGAAGAATAACTCAATTTTAAAGCACCACAGAGGACGCCATCATATTTCAAAGTGATTTACCTTCTGGTTTTTCTCTGCTTTCCAAACTTGTTTTCTTTTAATTTCAAAATGTAGATTTTTAAGTAGGGAAAATGTGGCTGATAGACATTTGTTACAATCACAGGTTATAATAAACTACTGCTGATTTCACCGCATTGGACATGTATCAGATGATAACTTGTGACTGAATATTTCAAGGAGGCAGTTTTTGTTTTGATTTTGGCTATGATATCATAAGATCCTATTCCAAGTCTATAATTTTGACCCTGAAACTAAAATTACAGCTTTGCCAGTTAGTTCATGCTGCTATAACAAAATATCATAGATTGGGAAACATAAACAACAGGAATTTATTCCTCACGGTTCTGGAGGCTCGGAAACCTCTGAAAATCAAGGTACTGACAGATTCAGTGTCTGGCAAGGGCCTGCCTCCTAGTTCATAGAGGGCTGTCTTTTTGCTGTGTCCTCACACGGAAGAAGGGATGAGAGAGGTCTCTGAGATGCGTTTTATAAGGGCACCTACTCCACCCTCATGAGCATATCACCTCCCCAAACCCCCATCTCCTATTACCATCACAGTGGGGATTAGCATTTCAGCATACGAATTTTGGGGGGCACACAGGCATTCAATCCGTAATTAGCTTCAAAGAAAAACTAATCTTTAACATATTGAAATATTTTAAAGGAAATTTATTCAAAAATTAACCTTTGCCATATATACCATATGTATATGTGTGCATATGTATATATACAATATATGTGTATGTATTCCTTAAAATTAAATGCATTCAAAACTGATTTTTAAATGGATCTTTGGGGCGCCTGGGTGGCTTAGTCGGTTAAGTGTCCGACTTTCGCTTAGGTCATGATCTCGTGGTTGGTGGGTTCGAGCCCCGTGTCGGGCTCTGTGCTGACTGCCAGCTCGGAGCCTGGAGCCTGTTTCAGAGTCTGTCACTCCCTCTCTCTCTGACCCTCCCCTGCTCACGCTGTCTCTCTCTCTCTCCTAGAAATAAATAAAAACATTTAAAAAAATAAATAAATGGATCTTCTTTCAAAGTCACATGTAGTGACTCAAGTTAAATATCTTTACAATATGATTCTTATTAAAAAAGATATTTTTGTCTTGGTATAACAATTAATAGTTTTTCAAAGAGGATTTAGACAGGCACCATGGGAAAAATAAAAATCGTTTGCATTTTTTTATGTTTATTTATTTTTGAGAGAGAGAGAGAGAGACAGTGGGAAGGGGGCAGAGACATGGGGAGACAGAATCCCAAGGATGCTCCCTGTTGTCAGCACAGATTTGAACTCACAGAACCATGGGGCTTGAACTCACAGAACTGTGAGATCATGAACTGAGCCAAAATCAAGAGATGCTTAATGGACTGAGCCACCCAGGTGCCCCAAGTTGGCATTTCTTTGTTTTGGACATTGTTCACCAACTGGTTTTGGTGTGAGCACTCTTTATCTGTCCTACTTATAAATTATATGTTTGTTTGTTTGTTTTTATTTTTTTTAGGTTTTAGGGGATACTGTATTTTGATATAGAGAATTTTCTTCTAGTCCATCAAGAATATTTTCACTTTGAAATTTTTGTCTAAATTATTTTAAAATATGGTTCTATTTCCTAGAAAGTTTGATATACTGATTTTATTTGAATCCCTTTCTGGTGATCAGTGGATTTGTAGAATAGTTCAAGATACTACTGGCATATATTAGGATGAAATGGGAAAAAAAGTCTTATAATTGTACACAGTGTCAGTGATTGTGTTGGTGTGCCTTTCCCATGGAAGATTCCAAAGAAAAATGGTGACAACTTAACCATTATGGTAAGAGATAAATTATTACTATTATCCAACCAACTGTTTGATATAAAGTCTCAAATACAAAGATTGAACAAATATTTATTGAATTCCTACCATGAAGCAGATGTTACTTGGAACACAGGAATGAAACATAAAACATAGTCTCTAACCTAAAGAATCTTAGCATTTTGATCATATGGAAACATTAGATAATAATTCAAAGCAACATATCTTATAAATGACAAATAAGCCAGGAAAATGGTTGAGTTATGTAAGATTTCAGAAATGTGGGAGGATGAACTTAAATCAGAATGTGGGACTTGAGTTCAAATTTGAAAAGAATCCTAGCAAGTAGGTCAAACTTGGGGAAATGCAAAGAATGGGTTAAGAGGGTTCTAAGAAGGGAAATAACCTGAGTAAAGATGTAAATGAGCTTTATATTTATATATAATTTTGTCAGTGACTTATCTTGGCTTAATTAAAGGACATGTGGAGGAATCATAGGAAAAAAATGTGCATATTGGCTCTGTAGAATTAAGCTACGTTTTTAGGGTTAAAAGGCAGAAGAACTTGGAAATGCCCTTAACCATATACTAATTCCTATTTTAAAAAAACATTTTATCTACTATGAGAAAATATACAGGGGCACCTGGTGATTCAGTCGATGAAGCATCTGGCTGTTGGTTTCAGCTCAGGTCATGATCTCATGGTTTTGTGGGCTCGAGCCCCACATCGGCCTCGATGCTGACAGTGCGGAGCCTGCTTGGGATTCTCTCTCTCACCTTCTATCTCAGCTCCTCCCTGCTCATGTGGTCTTTGTCTCTCTCAAAATAAAATAAATAAATGTAAACTAAAATTTAAAAAAATATACAAATGAATGACCTATCCAATAATATATGAAAATAAAATGTCTTAGTTTTTAATTGATGCAAAAGCTCTCTCTCTGTTACATAAAGCAACAAATTGTGTGTATGTGTATCCAGATATCCATGTATGCTGGAGCACATGTGTTTGCATATGAGTTTGGAGTTGTCATTTATCACAATAAAGGCTGCAACTACCCAGCCAATTAGGCCTGAGGAGAGCAAAGACTGGGTAAGGTGAGCTTTGTTTCACTTTGCTGCTAAGACATCTTCGTCTCCTGTGCTAATCAACAGTGACAAGTTAAGTCATCCTGAGTGACAATTACAGACCTCTCATTAGAGGAAATGACTGCACAGCTAGGCAGATTGATGAGCTGATTGGTGTCTCCTCAGAAGCTCAGCTCCTCCCCACCAGCCTCCTTTTGACAACATTGCTGAATACTATCAAATATGTATTTAAGGCAATTCAGGTAAAGCGTCTTCACTTGGCAAACACGTTATGATTGCTCAGAAATTTATGCTGAGAGCAAAATCAAACCTATCTCTCTGAATTGTAATAATACTCATCATTCTGAAAACACTGCACTTTTTTGGAGTGCTTTCCACCTTCAGTTTGTACAACATTGTGTGTATGTTTCACATTTTGTTTATACACGGGAAATGCGATGATAGGGGAACAAAGCATAGATGACTGCCTGGTCAATTAAGAGTGGAATGCCAGACTCTATAACTTTATTTCAAATCCTGTACTTCCAATGGCAGCTACCTTGAACTAAAATATCATTCACTTTTTTCTACAACCGGGTAGTTGATTCTAGCCCTGGGAAGGGGGTTCTCAAACTTGAGCCAGCATCAGAGTCACCTGCAGGGCACGTTAAAGCACAGAGCACTGGGGTCTACACCCAGAGTCTCTTATTCAGTAAGTCTGGGGTGTGCCCTGATTTATTCGGAGTTCTAAAAAGTTACCAGGTATTGCTGATGTTGGTGATGCTGCTGGTTTGGAGACCAAGAACCATTGCCCTAAAAGAAAAAAAAAAAAAAACTATAAAGGAAATTCTGCCTGAATGAATGGCTTTTTCTGGTGTTTGCATTCTCTTATCCAGATGTTCAGTGTCTGCACGTTCCTCTGGAAGGTTTCCTGAGTTCCAGTCCTACCTGATTCTGACATCTTTCTGGGCACAGTTTGCTCTTGTACCCGAATAAATATTTTACTTCCTGCTTTGCTTTGACTTCCTAGCCATGTCTCATGGTCTCTGTTTCTCCATGAGGCAATTTTCGAACTAAAAAACTCTACCCATTGTGTTTCCTTTGATCAGTTTTCTGATTTGCTGCTATCCAGGCACTGATGTGATTACTCTATGCCTAAATTCTCAGTGGTCCAATATCTGTAGAACCATTCTAAATGTAACTTTGGTCAAACTAATCAGCTCACTCTGTTTTTTTGATGGATGGTTCAGCTGTCAAAACCCAGATATATTCATTGTCCTAAAGAAACTTAGATATGAATTATGCAGATTAATCATGATAAGATTGATTTTCAGGATTTTTCTAATCCAAATGGCCATGTATGATCTTAAAGAAAATAGCTAAACACTTGGCCTACGGCCAGTCTAGAAATTGAAGGCTAAGAGGTGAAATATCATCCTAATTCAAACTATGTACACCATCCATATATGTATTCAAAAGTATTTTCTTTAACTCCTACTATGCGCCAAACACTCTTCGGTGTGCTGGAAATATATCAGTGAACTGAAGAACAAAATCTGCATTCACGGAATTCATATTCTCATGAAGAGAGATACAATAAACAAGGAAATAGATTAATAAGTCAGATAACTTTACAGAGCTTAGATGCCATGAAGTAACTAAAGAAGGATAACATGATATAGGGACTGGGGTGTGTGGAGTATTCTTTCCGAGAAGATGGCCTTGGGCAGGCCCATGAATGATACAAAGCAGCCATCCATCTCTATCTTAGTGTGGTAAATGTAATGGTGAGGTTTGGAATGATGGTAAAGGGAGATGTTTAGGAAGTGTAACAGAATATTGCAAATACTTTGAGTATGAAAAAACTGAGACCTTAATGCTATGGAAGAGAGTTTGATTTCCTTTTTAAAATTTTTTATTAATGTTTACTTATTTTTGAAGGAGAGAGAGACAGAGTGAGTGGGGTAGTGGTGGAGAGAAGGAGGGAGACACCGAATCTGAAGCAGGCTCCAGTCTCTGAGCTGTCAACACAGCCCAATGCAAGGCTTGAACTCACGAATTGTGAAATCATGACCTGAGCTGAAGTCAGATGCTTAACCGACTGAGCCACTCAGGCACCCCAACTTTGATTTTCGTTTTAAGTTCACTGGAGAATCATGAAGAGATGGCAGTGTCTGCTTTATATTAAAAATTTAAATCTGATGCATGGACAATGCATTGTAGGAGAATAACACAAGACTGATTAAGAGATGATTCCATCAGGGCTTTGTTTCAAACATTGACTTTGAACTTGCACCTGCAGCTTCCTTAATTAAAAGATTTCTAAGTTTTGTCTCCCCAAAATCTTAGATTGACTATACCAGAATTTGGCTCTTGCCATGTATAAAACATTGTAAAAAATTGTAAAAGCCATTCTGGCTAAGAAAGGAATTGTCATCTGCTGAGAAATGACAGTGAATGGGAGTTTTAGCAGTGGGTATAGTGAGAAGTGGTAAATTCAGTACCTATTCTGGAGGTGAATCTGAAAAAGCTTGTTAAAAATGGATTTAGGGGGTAGAGTAGATGTGATTTGTGCCTTTTCCAGATACCTTTTGATAGGTGATGAATCATCTTCTAGCTTTTGGGTGTTGGGGCTACCAACAAGATGTCTTTTGTCAATCACCCAGTTCTATCTAAGACCACATTTTCCCCCACCCTCCATTTGACTTCTCTCATCCCTTTCTCCCTATAGCAGCGGTTTTCAAAGTATGGTCTTGGGAAAAGTAGCATCAACACCACCTGGTAACATGTTAGAACTATAACTTTTCAGATTCTACCCTAGACATCCCTAGAAATTCTAGAGATAGAGTCCAGTATTGTATGTAAGTTTATTTTTATTTATTTTGAGAGAGAGAGAGAGAATAAGTATGGGAGGAGTAGAGAGCAGGGGAAGGGCAGAGAGAGAGAGAGAGAGAGGGAGACAGAATCCCAAGCAGGCTCCACGCTGCCAGCACAGAGCCTGATGCACAGCTCAGACTCATAAACCTGAACCATGAGATCATGAGCTGAGCCAAAATCAAGAGTCCATTGTTTAACTGACTGAGCCACCCAGGCATCCCCAGTATTGTGTGTTTTAACAAACCTTGAAGGTGATTCTGATGCATTGCATTGTTGAGAACTACTGCAATATAGCAGTCCCCCAATAAATCACTTTAACAGGAAATTTCTTTCATGTTTCATTGCTGGGAAATGCAACCAAATGCAAAGAATGAAGAAAAATGTGAGTGAGCCCTAGGTTTGTGAGTCCTAGCTGACTTATAGTTCAATTAGCGAAGATGGGAAAGACTTGCAGGAGAGCAAGATTGGAGAAATCAAGCATTCTACTTTGCACTAGTTAAGAATGAGGTTCTTATGAGACATTCAAGTGGGAATATCTGGTAGTATCAGGTAGATAATCAATATACAAGTCCAGAATTCATATGTAAAGTCAGGACTGGGATCTTACGTTTCAGAGTTTTCATTATATGGATAATATATCCTATGAATAGATCATAAACAGATAAGAGGGTAGCAAGAACCTCTAATATTTGCATGTATCAAAAATTATACTCAATAGGTCTCTGTGACTTCTTGTCTAAGATTGTGTAAAATAGTCATATTAGTTCCAGAAAAAAAATATATAGAACAGAATAATAGCTAAAGATATTAAGAATATGGCTGTCTGTAATGTGTATGTGCAATGAATTTAACAGTTTTTGCTAATTACTATTTAAAGAATCCAAAGTTGGTTTGGCTTTAAGGATGTATTAAAAATTTTTTATCACCTGCTAGATGGAGAGAGCTTCTTTTGGAAGACCACACACACACACACACACACACACACACACACACACTTGGATGCCAGAAAAGCAGAACTTGGTGAGATATCATGAAGGCAACTCTGATTCATGCATCCAGATGTGAAATGTGAGGCAGAGAAACACAAAGATTGGAACTGGGGGATATCGTGGAAATTGCAGTTTTTGCACAAACATGTACAAGGATGACACTGTTTCATTGACAATAAGGAAAGTACTTCATTGCAAAAAATATTTATATTTTTATTATACCCCTATTATTAATAGTTAAATTTAAGTGTGCATATAGATCTGTGAATGCCTTAAACATCATTACTTCCTTTCTAACATCATTTCTAATGTTTCCATTAGCCATGAGTTCAGTAATGGAAAGTAAATCTTGGGTTATTTTAATTTTATACATCATATCCGGGATTTTTCATTACACAGTGCCTATAAAACACCATCCACATTGAACACATGCTAGTCTCCATTGTGTGAATTACTTATGATATAAACTTTAACCCAGTTTCCAGAAGCAGATTGTTGGAACAGATTTTAAGTATTTTTCTACTATTTTGGGACTAGCACAGGTGAGGCAGAGCTAGAAACATAGGGACCATTACAGACTGACTTATCTTCCAGGAATGATTTTTCTGTAGGCAACTCGAGTCCTTTTTAGAACAACATTAACATGATATAACATGGTGCTTACAAGCATAGGTTCTGAATTCAGATGTACTAACTTAGATCCCACACCTTGATGACCCTGGGCAAGGGAATTGATCTCTTTGCTCAATTTTCTTGTCTATAAAGTGACAACGTCAGAAGATTATTATGAGGAATAAACAGTATGAGTTGTAAGGCACTTAGAACATTGCTTGGAATATAGGAGGTCCTCAGTAACACCCTTAACTTCATACCCATTGCCCACAGTCTCTGAGCTACAGGAATGCCCAGTTAGTCAAATGTATCATTACATGAGCAAGTGTCTGTCTGCCTGCTAAGAAGGATGGATTTCTAAGACTTTGTATGCTGTTAATTGATGTGGAAGCATATAGTACTTTTTGTTTGAGTAAAGGGAATTGTGTAATAATCTGTTTTAACAAGGATTCAAGCTGTGTTCACCTTTTTAGCTTTTATCATTTTATGATTAGAATAATGTGATTTCTGCTTCTACTGAAATGGTAGAAAGAAGTGACTCAAGAAGCTACATTTTCCTTAACCAGGTAGAGTAGAACTAGAAATCATTATTTACCCAAGATTGATATTATGATTCTATTTTATAATATTTCATGTCAACGCATAAAATGGCAAACTAGCTTTACAGAGAGCCGATGTGGTATACTGAGATGAACTGTGGATTGATGAGTAGGAAATGTTCATTCTGGGCTTCAGCTATTTTATATTCATTCATCTATTTATTTAGCACTTATTTATTGAGTATGTGAATATATACTAGTCACCATTCTAGGTGATACAGTAGTAGATAAAACAAAAATCACCCATCTGATGGAGCTATAACCTTATTGTCAGTATAGAGAAATCAACAAATTAACAAATAAACATGCAATAGGCTATGTAGCAATTGATTGCTAAGAAAAAAGCAAATTGGGTAAGGAGTTAAGATTGAGGGAGAGTTTTCTGTTTGTTTTATTTTTATTTTATTTTTTTTAAATTAATGCTTTATTTATTTCTGAGAGAGAGAGAAAGACACATACAGTGTGAGCAGGGGAGGGTCAGCAGCCAGGTGAGCTGGCTGTCAGCACAGAGCCTGATGCGGGGCTCGAACCCACAACATGAGATCATAACCTGAGCCAAAGTCAGACACTTAACCCAGGTGCCCCTGTTTGTTTTATTTTTAATAGTAAATTGTCATTTAACCTTAAATATGCCATTCAGTCCCTCTGCTTTCTAGTTTCCCCGTTTAGTGTGTGTGTTTGGGGGAAGAAGTGGAGGTGAGATCTGTGAGTCCTGAGAACCTTTAAATTATTAGCTGGGCCTAAACCAAGGCCTAAACCAAGGCACCATGTAGTCTCTCTATGTGGGAGTCATCCTGTTTAAGATTTAAACAGATTTAGTTTGCTCTAACACACAGTCCCCTTGCATTTTTTCTACGTGTACACATAATAGTTTGCTTCCTAACTCTCATATTATTGAGCGGCATATTACAATGCAGTTTGTTATCATTTCCTCATATTAACTCACCATTTTATTCATTGATTCCTTCATTTAATATGTATTGAGGTTATATCATATGCCAAGAACCATGCTGGAAGAGTGAGTCCAGTATTAATATCCCTGTATCACAAAATAGAAGAAGTTGAACAAATATGAACGAATTCAAAGCCAAAGAGCAGGTCCATGTAGAGTTGAAGCTAGAATTCATCTCAGAAGACATATTATGTTGCTTCTTTTATTTATGTGTTATCCTTGTGAACTCAGAGAAAGGTAAGTCTTCTTGATGTTTATCTCTCAGAGATGTCTGTGAGAGAAGGCGATCTGGTTTTGGTCATTAGAAAAGTCTCTGAATAAGAAGTTCTGTATGAATAGCTCAGGATTTGTGCTTTATAGGCAGTATATTTCATGAAGTAACTACAAAAAAAAAATCCTTGGTGAAGGAAAGAGAAGAATTTGCCATTAAAGAAAGTCAGTTTTCTGCCTAACATAATGAAAAGAACTGTCCAAGAAGTATTCATCTGTGCTAACATCTGACCTCCTTCTTGAGAAGATGTCAGTGAAAAATGAACTCACGGAGATGCATCCCAGTTCCCTTGGGGGAAAGAAAGACAGAGAGGACACAGGAATAAGCTTGAAAGCAGACCCTAGGAGAGGACTGAGAGCAATTTCCAACAATATTTCTCACGTGTTACCAGAAAAAGACAATGCATCTTAAAGAAGACTGAGCTGCCCAGTCAGCTTACATTTCTTCATTGAACTCCTCCCTGTCACCTGTAAGCACTCTGAAAGAGAGCTTTATATTGACACTTCTTTTAAGTGTGAAGGATAGTAAAACATAACAATCACTGTAGATGATCTCAGCAATTCTCCTAACAGACTAGAGAAAGCCATCATAATGCAAAGCGGCAATGGACCAAATGCAGCAATGGTCCCACTGAAATTGTGCTGTGATTCCAACAGGAGTGCATGCCTGATCCCCCAGGAAAAAGATGCTGCAAAACTCTGGAGTAAATAATTAGAGCCTGCGAGCCTGGCTCCAGTGTCAGGTAAGGCACAATTTCTAAAAAACACAGGGAGGTCTCAGGTAAAATGCTCAGGGTCCGTGTAAAATGCTAGTCCTCTTCATAGGTCATGGTATAGACCCAACAAAAATAGAACCTTCAAGAGAATCCATGGCAAATGGCATACATTATAACATTAAATTCAGTCATCTTTTTTTTTTTTTAGGAAGATGATTAGTTTCCAGCAGGTAATAAACTGTTCCATGTGGCTCACTTCTCTCTCAGGCAGCACGCATTGAAGAAAATGTACCACTAGATTTCTTTATGGACTATGGTGCTATAGGAAGGAAAGAGTTTAATGAAGAGGCTCTGAGCTTCAAAGAATTAAGCTTTAATTGTCCGCCTTTTCCCAACACGTGTACATTGATGAATGCTTTTTTAGTCTCACATGTGGAGCTTTAAGAAGCGGTATACTTTGTTTGACCCTAACTGTCTATTGTGGAAAGCTAGAGGTAGGGAAATGCTAATGGTTGAGATTCATCTGGAATAAGCATTGGGGAGAGAGGCCTCCAGTGAGAATTGAACAATCACTCTGATTAAAACTCTATGTGATGGAGGGCACCTGGGTGGCTCAGTCATTTGAGCATCCAACTTTGGCTCAGGTCATGATCTTGCGTTTGTGAGTTTGAGCCCTACGTTGAGTTCTGTGCTGACACCTCAGAGCCTGAAGCCTGCTTTGGATTCTTTGTCTCCCTCTCTCTCTGCCCCTCCCCTGCTTGTGCTCTTTCTTTCTCTCTTAAAAATAAATAAACATTAATTTTTTTAAAAAATAAAGTGTATGTGATAGAGGTCTGTGCAAAAGATATATGCAAAAAGTGGATCTCTTAGAGATTATGAAAAAGTGGACAGCTCGGGCTGGGAGTGAGCACCTAGATCTGCTAGAGGGTACAAATGCAAGAAATATCATCATGGATTCTGACTTGTCTGACCTCTTTATCAAATGAGTGTTAAGTTGTAGAGTCCTGACATTATAGGTAAAATGTATCTATTTTATTTTATTTTTTAACATAGAACGCTTTCTGCTAAGGTAAGCGTTCACTCTGGAACCTGTTTTTGTCATTATTTTTCTTCCCATCTATTCTGTATATGAAATCCTGTAATGCATCCAGAAATGTTTTATTCTCAATGTAGACTTAGTTTGAAAGTTTTGCTGCCTTGCCATCCTCTTTCTACCTTGGTGTCTACGTTTTAGACTTATCTTTGAAATTATATTCTCAGAAGAATGGTCCAGTGTTGGATATTTTGTGAAGTACAAGCACTGACCAGTCAGACTTAACATCAACCATATTGCTAGAGCAGAATCTGGAGACTCGCTGCTCAAATGGTCTTGACTTACTGTTTTCTGTATATTGAGATATTGGTTTTTGGATGTTGAGATGGTCCATGGTGGGACTAGGGTGTGTGGGCATCACAACACATGAGGGCTCAGACTAGAAACCATTTGATTATCAGAACAGAAATATTTCATTATTTTAGCAAATAGTATAGCCATAATGATGCATGAAATTTAGTTTTTTCAGATGGAAATTGTAAAGCCATCAAAGTGAGCATCAAATTTCTCACCAAATGATGATTCTGTGACTATATAAAGATGCTGTCATCACTCTATCTTTGTGCCACTCACTCCCCCCTCCCCCCATGCATATACTCCCAAGCACAGATTCTTCACGTTAATCTAAAAATGCTGGGCTGATGGTAAATTAGAAGAAACGGGTGCAATTCCCAGTAATGAACCTAATCCTTAGTACGTTAACTTTTGAAAAGAGTAATAACAAGATAAGTCGGGGGAGGGAAGACTTCTTGAGTTCAGAACCTGGTTACCCACCATGTTAGCTGTGACCTTGAATAAGTGCCTTCACTTTCACATGCGATTATAATGACAGCCCTTTATTTAATAGGTTGATATATATAAAGTATATACAATGAGCTGGTTTGCAGAGAAAACTTGAAACATGCATTATTAATAATTATTATTTTCCCAGTTTGACCATTAGAGCAAGGTTTATTACCTCAGCTATAAAATTGTTTCTTCTGCTTTGCTTTGCTTTGCTAGTGTGAGGCAATCTTGTAACAACAGCAATACCCCATTGAGTGATGCAAGCATTAATTAGCTCTGTAACTTTGAGCGGGTCACTTGCCACTTTTTCTCATCCATAAAACATGAATAGGAGGCAGTAATCGCCAAGATGATTGCAGTTTTGATATTTTGAATCTAACTGTGTAAATTTACACTAATTAGTGCCTGCTAATTATCCTATCCTATAAATTACCTGGACATGGTAAAGCAGGTAATTTATGGTAAACCATTTTAATTCTTTTTGTTTAATTTGATTTATAAATGTTGTCTTTTATGGCTTCAGATTTTTGTGTAATAGTTGGAATGGTCTTCTCCATTCCAAGAGTATACAAGAATTCTTGGTTTATTCTAGTACTTGTTTAATGTTTTTATCTATAATTGCATTTACATATTTTATCCATTTGACTTTATCCTGTTTCATTAGTTATGGTCAGGCTCTGTATTTATGAATATTTTTCCAGATGGCTACCCAGTTGTCCCAAGAACATTTATGTAATTATCCTTCTTTTCCTAATGGTTTGATTTTACATATATTTTCCCGTTTATGTTAAGTGATTTTTGGACTTTTCATTCTGTACCATTTTTTTATTTATTAACACTTAAATACTTTGTGTGGTAACTTATAATGTCAGGCACATCTGACAACTTCTTAATGATTTTTTAAAAAATTATTGTTAAAGAGAAGTAATGATACTGTGTACCTCAGAAATGTTGCACACGTGGAGTTGAACAATACTTTAAAGAAGTTAGCATAATATCTGGCCCATTTTAAACTGTCAAAAAGATTTTCTGTTATTATTGAATCATAGTATTATTGTGTTTTCTTCCTGCTTCTGAATTTCATTTATATTTTGCAGTCAGTTCCAATGCACTGTATGTGTGTATGTTTGTGTGTGTGTGTGTGTGTGTGTGCATGTGTGTATGTGTTCTAGGATTTTTTTTAGACAAATTAAGGTAGTTGAAACTCATATAGGTTTTGAAAAAGCTTTCCCTCCTAATTCTGTGGGTTGGTACTGCCCAGCATGAACCTTTGTTCTAGAAGGTATGCTCTCTGCTGGGCTACTGTTGCCATCTGCCTTAGGTCAGGCCTGCCCCAGTTAATTATGTGTTGCTCTTCCCTCTTGAAAATAAGCTAGAGTGATTTTCCTGTTTAAAACAAAGATTGACTCCCTGCTGGTCCCATTTTTACAAAACTTGCCAACAGTGGATAGAAATGGCCAGTGTTGTTTTTTTCCTTTCTCTAACTGCAGGGAAAACTTTACTTAAAATCAAGAATAGGAATAGTGCCCTTAGCGGAGCAGCTGAAATTAAATCTAGTAACTGTGAACTTGGTGTAGGGCAGGGAGAATGTTGGAAAGATCAAGGCACAAAAATTCACAGGCAATGTAGCATCTTTTGTACCTACTCCCAAAACGGAATCTCAAGATTTTTTTTTTTAAGTAAAGCATCATTGGCAACAAAATGTGCCCCCAAGCAGCAAAGCTCATAAAAACTAGCTTTTATAACTTGATTATTTATTAGAATGTTTTTCCATTTTTTAAGGGTGAAAATCTAGCACAGAATTTTCTAACAGAGATAGAAGCCAAAGGGATATAGATTTCTTATGTACCAGTCAGTGAAATGAACTTTTGATTTCAGTATTCACATTTAGAAGGTTTAGCAGAGAGACCACATGGATTTTTCAACTTTCTTTGATTTGGGAGGTAAAAAATAAAAATATCCAAACCCAGGAATAAAGTCTTTTAAAACAACACAACACCCAGGTAATGAAAGAACATTATTGCTCTTAGATAGAATAGACCTGGAAGCCTGTGGGTTCGAGATCCGGGTTGGGCTCTGTGCTGACAGCTAGCTCAGAGCCTGGAGCCTGCTTCGGATTTTGTGTCTCCCTTTCTCTCTGACCCTCCGCTGCTCACACTGCCCCCCCCCCCCAAGAAATAAATAAAACATTAAAATTTTTTTTAAAAAAAGTAGGTACCTGGGTGGGTCAGTCAGCTAAGCGTCCGACTTCGGCTCAGGTCATGATCTCATGGTTCGTGGGTTCGAGCCCCGCTTGGGCTCTGTGCTGACAGCTAGCTCAGAGCCTGGGGCCTACTTCAGATTCTTTGTCTCCCTCTCTCTCTGACCCTCCACTGCTTACGCTGCCTCTCTCTATCTCAGAAATAAATAAAACATTAAAAAAATTTTTTTAAAGAATAGAACTGGAAGCAAATAGAACTAGAAATTACAGTGTTTAGATAGTTGTTGGGGTTTATTTGTGAGTTTTCTGAATCTTCAATTTGGATGGTGAGAAATAATTCTTTTTTAAATTTTATTTATTTATTTTACCAATCTAAAGTATGGAAGATCAGTTGCTAAGTCAGAGAATTATTTCTGCATTTTTACTTACACTCTGTGAAATACCTCTAACATCATGTGTTCAAGGGCAGAGCTATAAGGAATATTTTCCATGGAAGTAGAGTAATCAGACAGTTAAAATTTGGAATCACTCCCAGTTCTTCGGAAGTAAAGTTAATTAATCTGGAAGCACATCATTTGTGTGTAAGAAATTCAAGAGAAGTGTAATTAGTTCAGCAATTAGCTTTAACTTTTCAGAAACATTTCTCAAAAATAGGCATTAAAATCTTACCCCTCCTCCTTCTAACCATATTTTTAACTGGCGTATTACAGCTGGTTGTTAAATACACTGGCTTATTGGTTGATGTTGTTGTGGAGAGAACAATCCATTATTGGCTATGCCTGTACAGTGAAGTTCTCCTTTACCTACATTATCAGTTGTGACTGATTGTTTGCTCTAATGAATGTATGACTAGGATGTGTGGACAACACTGTTGAGCATCTCGAATAGAAAAGGATTCATCATGCTGTCATGAAAGTTGTTTTTTCTAACCATCCCTTAGAAAACACTTTCTTTGCCTGTTTTGTAACTGGAGTCTTGCCTCCACTCATATACTGTTGTGATGATTTTGACAAAAGAACTTGAATAAAAGTTGTTCAGGAAATGGGATTTAAATCATATTATGTATACATTTTGAGTACTATTGTTTCCCACAAGTTAGAAAATGTAGAGTAATTTCTAGGGTCGGGTTTCATTTTGTGATATTGAACACAGTCTAAATCCAGATGGCCGTTTAACCAGTTTTCACCAGATAAATTAATGGCTGCCACAAATGTCTTTAATTTGCTTTTTTATCTTTTCTGCATTAACAGAGTCATAATGTTTTTCATAGATTCAGTATTATCTCTCTTCCTCTCTTTCTTTTTTAAAATCTCTTATGCTTCTAGTAGTGAATGAACAGGGAATTGAACAGGATTTTTATTCTTATTATTTTAAAACTACTAAGAAAGGAAAGCCCACAGGTAGATGATTATAATTAGTTATATATTTATCAAGAGAGGTGACCCTTCCCCAATGTCTATCACTGTGTGTTAAGAATGAATGTGAAGTAATTACAATGTACCTAGCCCCTTTATAACTATGTTTTTGTATTTTTCCCATTTTTATCTACTTTGTTCATAGATTATCCTTGAAGTTTATACAATTGTAGTCAGGTTTATTAAATACTGTATACGTTTTCTTAAAATATTTAAAATTCAGTCCAGAAATTGTCATGTTTATTTTTATTTATTTTATTTTATTTGAGAGGGAAACAGAGTGAGGAGAGAGAGAGAATCCTGAGCAGGCTCCATGCTGAGCATGGAGCCCAAAACAGGGTTCGATTCCATGACTCTGGATCACAACTCAAGCTGAAATCAGAGTCAGATGTTCAGCCAACTGATCAACCCAGGCACCCCCAAGTTATCGTATTTTGTATAAAGTAGACTTTCCAGGGCCATAGAGTTCCTAGCAGCCCAGTCACCTCTTCCTGGCAGTGTCTGAGCACCGTCAACACTCCAGTTGGAATAATCTCTGTTATCCCTTTCATTTTATACGGAGTGTATAATCCTGAATCACAGAAAGATGTTTGGTCAAAAATATAGTCATTAGTTGTTTTGTTTTTCCACTTTGGTTTATTCTACTTACCATTTCCTATAAACCACAATTTCCTAAATCCCCCTAGACTATTTCTCTTTTCCAAGTAAATAGCCAATTGAGTTGAGAAAACCTGAAAATGGGCAATGTCAAGTCTAATATGATGAAGGTCATTTGATTCCAAATGGACATGTTGGAATAAAAGCAGAAGTTCAACATTCATCCATCCAATGTATACTTAGTGAGCACCTTTTCTATGCTAGGACTTACTCCAACTGCTGGATATTGAGAGGAATGTAGATACTAAAAAATGGACAGTGATAATAGAAGTATTGACTAAACAACATACTTTACTACAATTATAATCTTACAAATAGGTTTTAACCAGACACCAGATGGTTGTCTTATATGTTGTGCTATAAGGGTAATTGGAACATTGAATATAGATTTTTTATGCAAAATATACATACCACACAAACATACAACCTCCTTTGGCCATTATATTCAAAATAACTGATTGATTTTATTTTTTCATATATCAACAGCAGTCGTGGTACCATTGAATACTCTTTAACTAGAAATTGGTATCCTATCTCAAGAAAAAAAAGGCTAAAGTATCAAAATTAATGTCAAAACTCTCTAGGCTTTTAGACATTATAAGGAAAGAAATAAAAATGATTATTTTTTATATTCAGCATTGGTAGTATTTTTTATATAATCATATTTCTTCCAGGTACTCTCTAGCAATAATTTTTACCTTTCCATATTAATTTTTAAAGGCAGGCTTTAAATATATGAGATGATTGCTTTTTGTCTTTTATCCATCTGTTTTTTTTTTTTAATTGCATTTGCTCAACAAGTCAAGAATAACAAGATTTTGGAATCCTAAAAACCAAAACTAAACTAAACAATATCCCTGGGCACTTGCTATACTTTATGTAGGATGATTTTCTAATGTTCTTTGAAAACAGGCAAATCAATATAAAGTGAACATAGTTTCCTTATTTCTACAAATGTTGATAGTATATCAAACTCAGTTGGTCCACTAATGTTAAATAGACCCTTGAGGTACATATAAATTTATTTTAAACCAATAATTCAAGAGGCACCGAGCTTTTATTTTTTATACAGTTTCAGTGTTTAGATGGCTACTTCTTTTACATTTTTAACGTTTTGTTCTTTTCCTGCAAGTCACATCAATAACAAACATATGTACACTTTGATGACAGTTATGAAGGATAATATAGTTGCTATTATTGAAAAGTCAACATTTATTGAATACTTTCTGTGGAAATTATATATTTGTTATCTCATTTGGTAAGTGATTATAAAAATTAATCAGAATTTATAGTGATGGTTCTTCTAGAGTTAAAAATTCTACCTTTTGAAATACTGCATTCATTTTTTCCCCAAAGTTTCTGGCTTTGCATCCTTCATTTTATTGTACACTTTAACTTGATTTTATATCACTTTTCCAATTCCTCTCCTAAGATCAAATGGCAAGGCTGTGGCATTGAGACATAGTGACAAGGAGTTTGGGCAAAGGCAAAAGTAATGATGAAGTCCACAGAGAAGAGACTCCAGAGTTAATCAGGACTAGGGCAACTGCTGATATGTCTAGTAGTTTTTGGGAATTTCATGTTGATTTTGCAGACCGAGTAGCCCATGGTCAGGTTCAGAAGTTTGCCGCCTAGCAGAGGATTGAGCAAGGAATTCATCCTCTGTAAGCATTTCAATGAAATGAATAAGTAAATGACTGAACAAAAGAAATTCATCTAAGACCACGGGTCTCAAAATAGTTGGAAATCACGATCAAGCAGCATTAGTTTCTCACTATTTACTGTGTGCCAAATATTGTACTGAGAAATGTCTCATACTACACTTCCATAAATTATACAACCGTTTTATGAGAGTACACCTTCTGAGTATGTAACTAGCAGGGAAATCAGATGTCCTGATTTCAGCAGGAAAGCCAAATAGATGGACTTAATGCATAGTAGAGAAGAGGTTGGGAGTACAGCTATCAATATTTCTCAGGGATTCATTTACCTTCAGAAACTTAGCTGGTCAACATAGGAAACAGTAGCAGATTACCCGATTTCCAGAGCTTAGAAGTAGAGATTCTAATACTTCAATATGTCAGACTCTCGCTGCTTCTGGGTGAGGGATGAAGGCCATAGGTCTTATGAAAAGGCAGGGTAGGGATGAGCTAACATTTAAAAATGATCATAGTTGAACATTGCATCTTATGTGCAAGAGACACGGAGATGCAGCCTGCCTGATGAACTTACGGGCAAGAGTCCCAGTTTTTAGGATTTTTGTTTTGTTTTGTGTTTTAAATGAGCAAAGGGAAGAGTTATAGTAAAAACTCAAAGTACTAGCAGCAAAGAGTTTGGATCTCACTTACCAATACATAAACCATTAGCTGTCCAGTTTTGGGCAAATAGCCTTCCTTGACCTCAGTTTACTGGATTTCTCATCTTTAAAGTAGGAATGCTGAACATTATGTTGTGTGGAAAAAATAATTTTAATAGATTTTATGTCGACATGAGGCTGTTTTATGTGTTCAGTGCCTCTCACATCCCAGTGAGAAGTACAGTTAATACTCTAAATATACAGCCTGATTTGACTTCTTTTGATCCTGTTTTGCATCATGAGGACAAATTACAACTACCCATGTATTCAATGCTTGTAAATCTGTATCCGGTGAACTGAGACAGTGTCTGAAATACCTCTCGAATTCTTAGAGTGACTGTTATTTTGTTTGGATGGGTGTGTCTATGAGGTAGAGTAGGGAAGATGAAGGTAGAGGATTAACATTTCTCAGCCTTATTAAAAGTTAAAATCAAGACTAACCTATCTTAATCCACCATTAAGATTTCATGGAATGCTCTTTTCATGCTTACTCTTAGAGTAAAAAAAAAGTAAATAAAAAAGAAAGTAGAATTAGAGTCAAATACTATTACTTTATCATAAACTAGACATCCTACATCTAAAGCAGTTAATTTACTTGCTAGGCTCATAAGCATGGTCAACATGCTATAGGCAGCTAGTAATTCTCTGCAGTTTTTAACAGAGTAGCAGCTTGAAAACACAGAATCACACTCAAAACCCTCACTTTTATCAAAGCTGTTTATTAGTTATCCATCACATAAAGGCCACCAGCAGGGTTGGGGGCTGTGTGTAACTCTGGAAGAGAAATCTTTGGTGTCTTCGTATCCAAAGGTGTTTCCACTGACTCATTAACAATGGGCATGCCTTTTGAGAGGCCTCCCAAGGACTAGCTGCGTTTCTGTTTGTCAGAGCAGAGATAATTGGCCCCCACAGGAATGAAAGCCATGACCTGGGTTTCTTAAGTGAAACTGTCAGAAATGGCTTCCCGGGTCAGACCTGCAGTCCAGGCAGCCTCCCAACTCATGCTGATAGTGGAATGAAAAGGTAGTTTGCACAACGATGCGATCTACTGCCTGTAAATCAGGCAAACCATGGAGGGTCATGCTCCGGGCTGTCTATGAGTTTCCCTTTGCACTCTGCATGGAGCTCTTCTCTGTGAAATAGCCCAGCCATCCTGTTCTGCTCTCAACTCTTTTCTCCCAGCCACCAGTGCCCTCCTGCTCCCCAGTCTCTCTCCCTAGGCCATTTCCATGTTCTATTTATCTTTCCTCCATATCTCAACTTTTCATCTTCACTCAGAGCATCCTTGACATGGATAGCAGTTCCAATAATTTGATCTGAATGAGGATCAAGACTTAGTGTAAAAGAGTAGATTTTTTTTGTCATTACTTTTTTCCTCCCTATAATTTCTAAATTCACAGATGTAATGGTAAGCAGAGTGATATCCTGTATTTGTGTATAACTTTATAAAGTTTTGAAATGCTATTTTAATCCATGGCATTCTCAGTGACTTATTTTGTCGTTAAGGATGTGTCCAAGATGTGGTACAAAGATTACACACAAACTTTGGAATCAATAATGACAGGTTTAGTTCCAGTCTGTGCTATGGATTAAGTCAAAGACCCTCTCTACACCTCAGTTTTCTTATCTGTAAAAATGGGAGTAATCCTGAGTTAATCTCATGGCATTGCTATTGTGATTGGAGAAAGTATACAGAAACCCTCAGTAAGTGTTTTCAAAGGGCCACCTGGTCATGAAGATGGGGACGCAGCACATTAGTCTAAATTCTTAAGGAAGCATGCTTTAACAATGTATTAAAATGATTATAATCACTTGACTCAGTGACACAAAAGTCTTTAAAATATTTGAGCCAATGTTACAAAACCAGTTTCATGCCTTAAGCATTTAATTAAAATACATATGTCAGTGGAACAGAATTGAGAACTCAGAAGTGGACCNAAAAAAAAAAAAAAAAACTTTAAATATCCAAAAAAATCACGTTGGAGGTTGTGTCTTATCTCCAAAATGGAAATAATAACACTTCATAGAAATGCTGTGATTATTAAAAGAGGCCATACCTGTGCAAAAAAAAAAAATACATATGTGTATGCATATGTTTGTATGTGTATATAAATATATACATAATTTGATTTCTTCTATTTAAAAAGTTATCAGTTATCTTTCTAAGATTTTTATGGGACTTAAGATAACAGAATTATTCTTTTGATAGCCAGAAATTTAAAAAGCAAAACAAAGTGGCAATATCCATTATTATGAACTTAGTAAAAAATATAAATAAAATTTTGTTTTATTAATGATAATAGTACCTTTGCATTCTTGGAAAATAGTTCTGCGTGTACTTTGAGAGTTATGTTAGTAGCTTTGAGATCATGATCAATATGTATGTCAATTCATGGGCTCCTTTCCATAACTGTAAAGCATGTACCACACTTACCCTAGAGTTCCGTGGTGTACAGATTACAAATAACTGCTATACAACAAACTGTGTATAAATTAAATGAAATTCTGGTCTTAACTAGGATCTTAACTGTAAGTCAATGTGTTGCATCCCACATGTTTAAGCTGATTCACATCCTCTTCCTTTAATTTTCCTGTATCACATGTATTTTCTTATTTAACGGGTTCATTAACATTGCACATGGATTTTGGGGAGGAAAAGGTAAAAAAAATTAAATCATGCATATTCCTTCTTAAGTTGATTGGATGCTCTGCCAAAAACAAACACTAAGTAAACGCTTAATGGGATGAATCTGTGAGGAAGTGCTTTTTGTAAATTCAGGCCGTAGACATGTTTGAGTAACATCTTGCTATCTTTGCTCTAAAGATACATGCTAATGGATGGGCTAGAGTAGCATTAATGAGCTCACTCCATTAAATTAGTTCTTTTTTCTTGTTAAATATCCAAAAGAGAAAGATGGTCCACTTAACTAGGAAAAAAAAAGTTTTTATTTTAGTGCAGTAGAAGCATGATGCATATTTCCTTTCTAATTTAATTTCTAACCATTAAGACTCAATTCTATAAATGACCCACTGAAGCCCTTGGAGAGATTAGAGAAGTATAAACTGAATGTCATTTGAATTTGGCCGGCTAGACACCATGATGTTAGATAGCATAATTCGAATTTAAAATCATATTTTTATGAAGCCACCAGGATGAAGCCCAGCGACTTCCATGAACAATTACTAAGAAGGCCCACGAATGGAATTTGAGGATTGATCGCTTCTCTGGCCACTGCTGTTATTAATGGTCATACTGGTCAGGTCCTCCAGTTACAGGGATTTGAACTTTCGTTAAAATAGTCCATTTCACTTTCAGAATCATAGGAAAAGGTTACTTTCAGTCTGTAGGCTGAGTGAAAAAGGATTACAGCTCTAATGAGCCAAATCTGTGCAAATGAGAAAATAATAATCTCCTCATAATTAGAACTTCCTTTTATAGACGAAATGTTGGCCATGAGTTTTTCAAAGGAAGAAAAATCATTTTATTATTTGGTTAGGAGAATATATGTAAATTAATGCCAAAGAGCTTACTGGAAAGGGGGAATTAAAATGACTTTGGCTTGTTTTCATAAACATGTACATTGTTGGAATCTAATTCTGATTTTCTAGTCAAAACAATCATTGTTCTTTTGTATGTAGTCTAGACAGTACTTGATGGCTGCTGCTCAAATCATCATTTCCAGTCTTTCTGAAGATGGCCCTGTGGAAAGCAGGCTACTTACTATACCCATTTAACAGATGGAGGATGGAGTTTGACTTGCCCAAGGTTTAAATGAATTCTTGAATTGGACTTAGAGTTCAGGAATATCAGCTCCCAAGTCCAATATATGGACCATTATAAGCAGCTCTGGTAGTTGCAACAGTGATGGTGGCAAAAATTGGGAAGAGAAACCATTTTAATAACCCTAGTGGTACTCAGCTTATGAGCTCATAACTCAAAACGCAGAGAAGCATATGTGTATGTGGTTGTGGTTGGTGCTCAGTTCTACCCATAATGAGGTAACTTATTACTTAATAAAGGCACACAATTCTGCCAGGGTTCCTAGGGTCCTCTTTTTTTTTTTCCTCCTGGCTTCTTCAGGCTCTTTGAGGTCTGTTAAGTTCATTATCCCTCTGAAACCTGACCTATCTGAGGCTTGAGAGCAGACAGTTTAGAAGTCAAGTTGGAAGTTAATAGCTATTTGGAAAACCCTTCTGGAAGGGGCAGCCAAACTGAAATGAAAAATAGTGAAGGTAGAGGGAGTGAGCCCTCCCATGAGGCTCTTGTGGAAGTGCACATCACAACAGAAGATGGCTCCAGACCCTGAAAATGGGGGGGTCACTGTGAGGAGGACTCTGGAATGGTGGAATGGGGCAGCAGTGTTTGTTTGTTTATATTGCTTACAGGGGGGTTTGGAAAGCCAAAGTTCAAAAGCTAGAAACTTCTCATAATTAAAGTATCTCCCTTTCCTTTCTCAAAAGAGCATCCCTATGCATTATCATGATTAATCATCATAGAAAATGAGTAAGATAGTTTGGGCAGTAACAATATTATTTTCCATATTTTAGAGACATCAAATATATCCCAGAGTGGGTTTATGGTTGTTCCGAAGATCACAGACCTTGTTGGTATGGGAGTTTGACCCTTTGTTGAGAACTAATTGGATACTGGTCAAATACTTAACCACCTCACAGAAGGAACAAGTGGCCCATCCTGGTCCTTGCTCTTTTACGTGGCCTGTGATAGACATGACTGGCAAAGCTGAACATGTCCAGGAAGTATAATAAAGTGAAAATCTCTGAGGCAGACTTTGGTCCTACTGGCAGTTGTTTCTGAGATAAATAAAGCAATATTAATGCATTGATGTAGTGATTATATTATATGGTTATAACAGGAGTTGATGTTCTTAGAGAGAAGCCTTTGATCAGTTGTAAGAGCTCAATGATTATATGACACCTAAAAAAAATTCTCCACTACTTTTTATTAGTTGTTTGGGCTCCTCTGGTGACTTCAGTTCAGGACTACAAACTATAGTTTATGCAAACTATAAAAACTATTATAGAAATAAATTATTATACTTTTATAGAAGAACTAATGAAAGAAGGTCTTTGGAAAATTTTAGTTTATCCAAAATAAATTGTGTTAATCTTATTGATAGCCTATTTATAACATATTAATGCTGTGAAGTTTATTAGAATCGGTGCCACACTGATTTTTAAATTCCTACAAAAAATATTTCCATCTTCCCACAAGTCCCATCCAAAGCCATCCTCAGATAAGCACACAATTTTAATATGAACAGAAGCAGTTAAATAATTCTCTTGGTCTTCAAGAGTCACATTTCCCTTAAGACTTCCTTCTTCAACATTTAATAAATCACCCTGCTCTCCACAGCACAGTTAATAATAGAAGGGCAAGACAAAGCATCTCATTCATTCACCATAAAGCTGTTGAATCCCAGCTATATGCATGGATCCATGGTGGTTATCTTAGTCTTGTAAATAGAGCCAAGATGCAGAAAATAGAGAAATATCAATCAGCAGACATGTAGACCTGCTCTTCCTGAAGGAGCATATCATGACCTGGCCTATTTTAGGGTATTTTTCCACTTCACCACCCAATCTGGATTAAAGCTTTAGCACTTAAAACTTTCTAGCCTTGCCAAAAGTATAGTCCTGAATGGGTGAGCAAACCTCATGGATGCAAGAGGCTATCATTTGTTGAATTCTTTACCAAAATTAAGATATACCATGTATACGAAAGCTCTTTGATTTACCAAGGGATAATGAACCAGTCAACATGCTGAATAGGGCATGGCTTGTTCTTTGTAAACTGCATGCTGCCTTGAGGATATATGACAATCAAAGTTAAGAACATAATAGATGCATAAGTAAATTTGTACTTGCCAGATGGATGGTAGTGATGTGAGCAACATAAGTTTGGAGGAGGAAGGGAAGGGAGAGTTTTCCATGAGTACAGTATGAGTATATGCTATTGAGTAGTTGTCCCTCAGTTCAAAATCCTCTGAAATTTAGTTGGTGAGATGAAGCATTTTTCCATGTAGGGTTTAGAAAAGAAAGTTCATTGTAAGGCTTTGAATTTTTTAAAATCTTTATTTATTTTTTGAGGGAGAGTGAAAGAGAGTGAGTGAGTGTGGAGGAAGGACACAGAAAGAGGGAGAGAGAGAATCCCAAGCAGGCTTTATACTGTCAGTGAAGAGACTGATGTGGAGCTCAATCCCATGAACCGTGAGATTATGACCTCAACCAAAATCTAGACTTGGTTGCTTAACTGATTTAGTCACTCAGGTGACTCATGAAGGTTCATATAAGGATTTGATCCAAAATTACTTTCTTTTATTTTCCTCTCTCTAATCTGGGATTCTTTCTTTTTGTTCCCATGACTAGATTCAATGAGTATACTACTTGTATTTTCTTTCTTTGTCAGACAAAAACTCATTTCATTGGTTGGGAGATGGTGATGAGCTCCTTATAGATATCTCTGGAATTAAGGCACATATCATCATCAACTTAAATGAACCAGTTACAATTTTCCCAGTGGATTAGGATTTAAATATACTCCTGTAGTTTAAAATCTAAGACACTATTAAGAATGAGCAATATTCAAAGAGATGAATCACATTGTATCTTCTTCACTTAAAAGTCAATTACTATTAATCATAGTCAAATAAGAACTCTGTTTATGGTTTAAACTAATCAGGAAGGCCCATTTAACTCACTTTAAATGATTTTCAGAACAGCTGAATTCTAGCACTGCAAAATAAGCAGTCGCAGGGACTTCCTTACAATCAAAATTGACCATTGTCAATATTGGCCTATTATATAGGTATTTAAATACAAAGGTAAAACTGTTTTTGAGCTTACAATCGATCAGTCATTGGTGGGTTATCATCCTTCATACCCAAGTAACCATGCTTAGGAAATGGGGAATATCCTTTGAGCAAAAATTTTCAAGTTTAATATAGATCTGTCTACATTCTGTCTCCTTTGTGGGCTCCTGTTGCTGCTACACATACATTTCATTCTAAACAACAAAAACAGAAAGTTTTGGTGTGGACTTTGGAATTTGCTATTATTCTTTGCTAAAACCAGTAAACATTTCCCTCCAAAGCATTTAAAACTTCTCTGCAATTCATGACTTTAACCTAGCTATCCACACAGCACTAAATGTAACTTGTTTTAGTTTTTACTAAAGAAAATGTGGTCACATTACAACCTGCCTGTCTTCCTCTGGATAGACAGAGATGTGAAATGCAAACATTGAATATAATGTTCTCTGTATACTCCTAAAACACCAAGAAACACATGCAGAAAATATAATAGTGAGGAATTAAAGTGAATTGCAGTCTCAAGTATCATCTCAGCTGTTGATAAAAACTAAACTCTCAGTCAGGGATGCTATTGTATAAAATATTCTTGTTGTTACTGATGCCAAAGGCAACCACTGATTTATGTGGAATTGGTAGTAAGGTGTCCCTAACAGTGCTGTGCTGCTCAGCCTTGAAAAACATGGGGAGGATTCTGTATATTTCAGGCTTGTGATTCTGTTGCCATTGCTATCTGGTTTTCAAGGAGAAACAGCTAAGGCTTGTGAGAGATGACTGCAGTGTCTTCTGGAGACTTTCCTCTCCAAATTGAAGCTAAAAGCAAGGAAGATCTCTCATTTTCATCAGTTTGCTCTGTTGGAACACCTGCCCAGGGATGAGGAAATCAAAGCCCATAATGGCTTATTTGAAATATTTTAGACCGTGTGGGTGAGATGAGGCACAAACTAAAATGAAAAGAAAGTCTTTTCATCCTTTCTTACGTTTCTTTCCACTTACTTGGTATGTGTCCTGATGAATCTAATGATCTATATAGTTTACTGATCTGATATTCTTGGTAGCTTTTCTCAGATCCATTTTGGCACTGGTCTATACTCCTTTTCTCCATGTTAAGTGTTATTTATTTATTTCTTTAAATTTAAAAAACAATTTTTTTGGTTTTATTTAATTTTGAGACAGAGACAGAGCACAAGTGGGGGAGGGGCAGAGAGAGAGAGGGAGACACAGAATCTGAAACAAGCTCCAGGCTCTGAGCTGTCAGCTCAGAATCCTATGCGGGGCTCAAACCCACGAAACGTAAGATCATGACCTGAGCTGAAGTTGGACGCTTAACTGTCTGAGCCACCCAGGTGCCCCTGTTAAGTGTTATTTAGAGTTGCATTACTAATTTATGTAACTAGGAGGACTATTATATTATTTTGCTACTAAGATTATTTGTAATAACTAGTTTTTTTAAACAAATTTGGCCTACAAAAACATATTTTTTTCACTCGATGACTACATTATTGAACTATATATTATTAAGAAAGCCTTATATTTATGTGAGATGTCAGAGTTTATAAATAACATTTAGATGTGTTTCTTCAAACTGTAGAACTAAATTTTATGGTAGCAGTTTCCATATCATAGGCCTTTAATTGCTAGGGTTAATTCTGTGTTTTAATGACTATCAGAAGGAACTGTCTAGATCAGTGCTTCTCCAATTTTAGTGTGCTTATGAATCCCTTGGGGATCTTTGTAAATGTAGATTCTGATTCAGTTGTCTAGGGTGAGGTTTTAGAGTCAGTCTACAGGAGTCTTCAAAACAGGAATGTAGGGAGACCAAATTCATAATTTTCAGGAGCTACCTTAGAAATTCTGGCCTTCTGTGTATCTCCTTTAAAATTGCTTCCTGCTTTTGCTTTTGGACGGTCCCCAAAAATTCTCACCTGCCAGTTTATTGTCTCTTGCTTCAGACTCTCTATCCCCCCAGAGTAGCACTGTGAGATAAAACAAAGAAAAACAAAATAAAACTAAACTAAAATAACAATCCAGGATGTTCAGTTAAATCTTAATTTCAGATAAACAATGAATAATGTTTTAATAGGAGAACATCCAAAATACTGTGTGGGACACACTTCTACCGAATACTTATTCTTTATTTGAAACTTAAAGTTAACTGGATGTATTTTATCTGGTAAATTTACCTTTACAGCTAATGCCTTCATGTGGATTGGTCTAGATCAACCTCAATACTATTGACTTTGGGGCCAGATAATTCTGTGTTGTAAGGGGAGTTGAGCCTTGTGTATTGTAGGAGATATAGCAGCATCCTTGGCTTCTACCCACTAAAGATCTGCAGTACCTGCTTGTCACAACTGGGAGTGAGGTGGGGAGATGTCTACAGATATTAACAGTATCCCCCCAAGGGAGTAATATCACCCTCAGATAAGATCCACTGGTCTAGAGGAAGTAACTGTGTGTGTGTGTGTGTGTGTGTGTAGATGTTTATATATGTGTTTCTGGCCAAAACCTGAAATTTCAGGAAAGTTTTAGTCATCTTTTACAGTCCATTATGTCTGACATACAGTGGGATTTTCCAAGGTAAAGTCAGTGCAAATTATGAGATTATTAAAAAATTTAGAGGCAAGTATTGTTTTATATTTACTTATAAATCTGTTTTCTCATGCCCTGTCACCCCAATGCATGCACCAATTTAACATTTAAAAGGCATAATAATCATACTGCTAATTATTCAATTTCCTGAGTATTTTACCCCAGTTTTACAGCTATGGAATATATGTCTGTGCCAAGTGCCTGTGAGATGAAACTCATGCTCTCTCCCTCAGCTTCTGTGATTCCACCAGCCCACTCCTCCCTCTCCTCTTTGATTTTCTACTCTTTTCCCTAATGTTTCTCTTTCATTCCTTTCATTTTGCAACGCACACCTGACTTGTACCCCTCACTGGTTATGGGGTTGCACAGCGTTTTCTGATTACAAGCTTTCCTCATGTGGCCCTCTTCCCACCTGCCTCAAAGCCACCATTTCGAGCAATCTGTACGATCCACCTGTCACAAAACCCTTTCTATTTCCTGAACCTCAAAGAATCACTTTCTTGTCTGGCACTTTACTATCTGTGTCTCTGTCATACGGCACAACACACTTTCTCCCTTGGATTAGAAACCTTGGTTGACTTTATCCCTCTTCCTCACCTGAAAAGACCTTTAGAGTAGGCTTTGGGGCTGATTCTGTGTTATGTCCTCTATAGGACTGTTCGTGTGTAGTTCCCCAGGCGCGCCACTGCAGGGCCTTTGCTTGCTGTGTTTTGTCCGACAAAGCCTCACGCCCTAGTCCCTCACCTCTTTGAGGTCTTTTCTCCATCAGGCTTTTCCTGAACTCCCTATCTACATTTACCAAGGCTCCCAGCTTCCACTTACTTTACTCTTTTTTCTGATTTATTTTTTCTGATGATAGTCTTCACCCTCTCTTATACTTATGTTTTACTTGTTTATTTGTTATCTGATTCCCTTTATAAATATATAAGTTTTGGGGCATCTGGGTGGCTTAGTCGGTTAAGCGTCTGACTTTCGCTTAGGTCATGATCTCACGGTTCGTGGGTTTGAGCCCCGCGTCGGGCTCTGTGCTGACTGCCAGCTCAGAGCCTGGAGCCTGTTTCAGTCTGTGACTCCCTCTCTCTCTGACCCTCCCCTGCTCACGCTATCTCTCTCTCTAGAAATAAATAAAAAAAACCTTAAAAAAATTAAAAAAAATAAATAAATATATAAGTTTTATTAAGACAGGACATTTTTATCTCTTTTATTTATTACCCTTTCCTTGGGGCCTTGAGCAATATATAGCACATAGTAGATGCTTAATAAATACTGGTTGGATACATAAATTAATGTACTAGAACATCTGAAAGCACAAAAGTTGTTGTCTTAAGAATCTTGGATACATGGGGATGTAAGTAGAATAACTGGTAGAAACAAACAATTTTAGCTATAGACCTTGTAACACACACCCGGACAAAAACTCATCATTTTAGAATCCTCTCTTGCATTTATGTCACACAGATGACTTAGGAGGAAAAGCTGCTGAATTACATTGATTGAAATTTCGAGGGAAAGGTCCTGAAAAGATCTCCCTTATTTAAACTTCTCTAATACCAGGCTCTGCAAAATTCTACGATCTCCGACATAAATACTATATTACTTGTTACTAGCTAAGTAGCTGTAGAAATCAAATTGGACCTAAAAGAAAGTGTAAGAAAGCTGTTTCACAATGTTTTGCTTCTTTTTCCTTCTACCTCTTTTGTCTTCATAAAAGCTGCATTTAAAATGAGCAGTCGCCCTCTGTGGCTGTGTCTACATGGAATGTTAAGGTATTAAGCAATCATTTTTGTGCAATTGATCACATACGTTAACTGTACCAGATCGGTGGATTATCCTCCCAACTACATTGACCAACTGTACATGGAATTGGCTAATTCATTTAGTACTCCTGAGCCAACATTACCATAAAATAGGAATCAAACTTTTTTTTCTAAAGGACCAAATAGTAAATATTTCTGGATTTTCTGTCACTACTAGTCACTACTAGTCATTTCTAGTCACTACTACAATTATCCAACTCTATCTCTCTGTAGCTTAAAATCAGTCATAGACAATAGGTACACAAATGGCCATGGCTATATTCCAGTTAAACTTTGTTTTATGGATACTAATATTTGAATTTCATGTAATTTTCACATGCCATAAAATATTCCCTTATTATTGTGTTCAATCATTCTTACCGTGAGGGCTTTACAAAAAACAGATGGTCGGCCAGATTTGGCCTGCTGGCTATAGTTTGCTGACCACTGCCAGAAACTTTGTTTCAAGATATCCTCCTAGGGTATTCTAGAACAACCTGAACAGGACTAGATTGAAGTGGAGGGGCCATGGTAAATGTATGTGAGGCCACACCCGTGTTAAATGGGGAAAAAAAAGCAAGATTGTGAGTCAGCAGTTTGTAACAGGCATTGCAAAACTGACTGAGTTAAAATATTTTTAATGTTTATTTAATTTTGAGGGAAAGAGAGAGAGAGAAAGAGAGAGAGAACATGAATGGCGGAGGGGCAGTGAGAGGGAGAGATGCAGAATCTCAAGTAGGCTCCAGGCTCTGAGCTGTCAGCACAGAGTCCTACATGGGGCTCGAACTCATGAAAGATTGTGAGCCAAAGTCAGATGCTGAACCAATTGAGCCACCCAGATGCCCCAAAAACTGACTCTGAGTTTAAAATTCAGTTAACCCTTTATAGATTCTCTGTGCTTTTATCTAAATCCTGTTCTCACTCTGGAACTTTTAAGTCTAATCAATGCAGGCTTACCTATCTTGTGCTATCTTTGCCTCTAGTATTTTATTTACTAATTTTTAAGTGTTTATTTATATTGAGAGAGTGCAAGTGGGAGGAAGGTAGAGAAAGAAAGAGAAAAAGAGGATCTCAAGCAGCCTCCACTCCATCAGAGCAGAGCACAATGGTGATCTCAATCTCCTGAACCATGAGATCGTGACCGGAGCCAAAATCAAGAGTTGGACTCTTTACTGACTGAACCACCCAGGCACCCCTCCTCTAGCATTTTAAAGTTAGCATTGATACATATATGTAGAAATGGAAAGTCAAGCATGTTATTTTCTACCTTCTGTGCTGTGTAAGCCTTTAGATTGCATTTTTTCAAGCTGGGTCATTTTAACTGCAAAGATAGTTCCATCAAAAGGCAAAGAAAAGATGTTCAGAGTTTAATACTGTGCAATTCAGATGTAAAGACGCTGCTTGTATAAATGTCTACTTTTATATCTTGTCCACAATGATCATTTCTTCTCTTATCATTAACACATATTTAAATAAATTGCTTAAAACTTATATAATCTCCAGTGCTATTATACCACAACCCTTGTGATTACCAGAGACTGTCTCTCCCAAGATATTTTAGGCAATTGTTTGTCTCAACTTTCTGGGTTTTTTTCCTCCAAGAATGTCAAAAGATGTATTTCCATAACCTCATTGTATCATTCCACAACCTCCAACTGTTACTGGCCATTATTAATGTGGTCGTGACTGTGCAATGCAATTTCTCTCAGAATTAGACAGTTTACAGCCTCTGTACCAGACCAAACCATCTGCCCTTAGATGTGTTGGTTTTTCCAAGCAGGAGACCTTTGTGACGCTTCCCTCTGAAGAAAGGAGAGCCCTTTCATCTTGGCAGGGGATGACTTGGTTTAGCCTTTGGAAAGAAATCTGTTAAGATGCCGATAATGCAGTTTCAGTTAGTAAAATTAGCCTTTCACTTAAATGAAGCATTTTCCATCCACTTTATATCACAAAGCATGAAGATTTCTTGTCCCGTGTTTTAATTGCAGATTTAAAGTATGTTTTCATCTAAATGCATTAGCACTGAGCTCCCCTACCTCCCCAACTTGTGCTTCCTGTTTGAAAAGCCGATTAAATGGTTTCATTGCTGATTGGCTGGAAGCCTATACAACTTCCTGGCTGCAGGCCATTAACACCCTGGCCAGAAGTGCTGACAGGAAGATGAAGAGATTTACACCCTCTGATTTCTGCATTAACAACAAGGACAAAACAGTATGTGGTCTTGTCAGTGGATAATACAATTTAAAGATATGATTTCTTTTTCCACAGGTGCATTTGTCTCTGAAAATTAGCAGTTCAGCTTGGTGTGAATAATAAGGCGTCTTCTTTCATGAGTTTGAATCATATTAAAAAATCTGTATTATAGACAAATTCATGATTTATAAGCTTATTGCCATATCTCTATATGATGTTATTGGAGTAAGCTTATTTTTTAGATTTTAGTGTGGATAACAAGTGAAAAGGAACACTTGTGGAAAGTGTTACATTTTTTAAAGGGCAAATACATACATAGATTAATGGTGAAATAGCTATTAATCATTTCAGTTATATAAGACAGAATTGATTTGTAACAACTAAGAACAATGTATATTATAATATGATTGCTTTGCCTAATTAATTCTCTGCTCATTTCAATGATTAACTTATATTTTTGCATGAATATAATGTGAAGTAAATGTGCATATGTATGCATAAAATCACATGAAAAGTAGAGGCATATATGGGTATATTTGACTGTAGTTGTGTGTATATAGGTATACATACAACCTCTCTATATATCTGTATCTGTATGCAGCATACATATATAGACACACACGTACACAAACATGCACATTTATTAAGCACACACACAGATACACATATATACATAAGTCCATATATCAGATATAGACATGCATTCAGATGTGGAGAAACTCTCATAGATAAAAATTGAGGAAAAATCAGGGATGGGGTAAAACTATTAATTTTGTATATTTGTATAAGAATATTAATTTTGTATAATTTTTTATATTTGCATATTTTTCCATAAGATAAAATAATTGGATTTATTTGGGTTCTAAAGGGTCTTCCAACTTTAAGTGATGAATCTAAGATTCATTTATCTTTTCACTCCCTTTCTTATAACTACTTAAAAATTCTGGAAATGTTGGTAGATGATTATTGGAGGAAAGAAAGTCTGTAGAAGTAATACAGATGAAAGATCAGGTTTTCAATATTCAATCAACCAGTCTCCATTGAGTACCTACTATAAAGGCACTGTTCTGGATAGACAAGAATACAAAGGAACTGAAGTCTTATTTTTACTTTTGTGAAGCTTGTAGAATTGTAGAATATGTAGCCATTGCCATCAAAGCCCTCAGTGTAAAGCAGGGATTGTTAAGTGGGTTAGAAAATACATAACCAAATCCTACATTTCAGAATCAGGAGCGGTTACTTAAAAAGCAAAACAAAACAAAACAAAAAACATAGACTACTGTAAATCAAGTTTACACAATTAATTTGTTCATAAAACTTTTTCTTGATAGTTCTTTCAAAGATAACCCAATTCTTTTAGGTTTTATGGATAGGTAGGTAGGTAGATAGATAATCTAATTATTAAGGGTCTAAATTAGTACAAGTTATAAGTTATACACTATAATAATAAGACTTTCCCATGAATGGAAGTCATTACTAAAATAGAGAGCAATGGAAAGGACCAGTCATCATAACTTTAAGATGAAATGAATCAACTGAAGCTCGCTATTTGGTTTTATCTTACTATTTTATTTTATTTTATTTATTTTTTTGAAGCCAGCTGTTTTACAATTTCCCTAATTGATGGCTCTTTACCTAAATGGGCAAAATGAAAATTCCTTCCTCAATATGATCAGACTTAAAACAAGAGTACTATTCAGTGCCTTCCATATGTAATACACTGTACCATGAATGTTCACACACACACACACACACACACACACACACACAAAATAGTGCAATATATCTATCCTTGAGCAATCTAAAATTTAATTGGATATAAGAAGGGATGCCTGAAAATATAATAACAAAACCAATAAGTAGTTGGTAATTGCCCAATGAGTGCCATTGAGGATAAATCCATGAGATATCAGAAGAGAAAAGGGAAGAACGGTTTTGTTTTGGATCTAGAAAGTTGAATTAGGTTCATATATTTTACTTGAGCATTCAGCATATATTTTAGTGCCTACTAAGTATGAGACACTGAGAATACAGCAGTAAACAAATACAGCCCTCATTAGGTGTGAAAAAGTAAAGAAATCAGGCAAGTGAGGGGAGAGCAGAGGGTGGCAAAACTGAAGAGGTAGATGGGAAAGTACAAAGTCATATCCAGGAGCTCAGTGCGAAGACCAGTTGAATATGACATATGGCTATTAAATGAAAATTTTAGGAGATAAAGATAATATATGGGTCTTTACCTAAATGAGCAAAGCAAAAACAATCATTTCCCAATATGATCAGACTTAAATTAAGAGTGAATGATCTCATAAACCCAAGAAAAGTGTATTCCCTGTGTACATATCTGGTAAGAAATTTTGGAAATAACCTATGGTCTGAGATGCCCCAATTTAAGTTTTATCAGGTTAATCCTTGGTAAATTTACAGGTGAAACACTGCCTTAAATATGCACCTCACACATCAGTCATCAGATGAAGGCATCAGACTGATGGACTTCATGGCATCTTCCTGGATGGCTCTAGATCTAAGTTCAATAGCATATTTCTGGAAAGGACAAATGGAGATTACAGTAAAATGTCAATATGTGTCTCAGACATCATTCTGATGTAGGAGTATCTGTAAATCACTCTAAAGACTGTCTCAAATTCTCAAATGCTGAGGCCAAGAGCAGGGTAAAATACATAAAACGAGTTTACTTCTAAGAAAGTAAACTTCAAAGTGAATTTAAAGAACTTGGCAACATTTAGGATAAATCTAGCTGTTTTAAACTTATACTTTTGATCTTCTTTGTGTTGAAAGCTGTATGACTTTAAAATAGTGGTATTTTAGATAGCCAGTAAGAACAAGCGTTCTGTTTACAAGGTCAAAATAAATCAGGGTAAGTGATCTAAATTACTTAAAAGGCTTAATAAGTTATAAGAGAGTTTATTCATGGTTATAGTTCAAATTTAACTTGAGTTGGTCACTTTTTATAAATTCAGGCAAATTTTATTAGCTCCTGTCAACCATAAATGTCCAAACTTATTTGTAGGCCCTCTATTATGAGTTCATGGTAAATGTGTAATGAGTGCTGCATCTTCTACTAGATTGGTGGCTCTATGTGGGCAGTGATGAGAAATGTTGATTTTGCCTCTATATCTCTAATGATTAATGGTGTCNTGGGTCTGTTAGATTAATTGGGTTACATATTGGTCTGACCACATATTAAGTTGTTTAAATAGAAAATCACAGTTATATAATTTTATAAATACAAAGAACTTTTTTCTTTTAAAAAATTTATAGTTTATTTATTTTTGAGACAGAGAGAGACAGAGCATGAGTGGGGGAGGGGCAGAGAGAGAGGGAGACACAGAATCCGAAATAGGCTCCTGGCTCCGAGCTGTCAGCACCGAGCCCGATGCGGGGCCCAAACCCACCAACTGTGAGATCTGACCTGAGCCAAAGTTGGACGCTTAACCGACTGAGCCACCCATGTGCCCCTAAAGAACTTTGATGATCACATTTTCTAGGTTTTTCATTCTTGAGATTCCAAGATTTATATACAGTAACTGAGCTTATCTCTTACTTTAGTTTTTAGTACAGCATCTCTTATTCAAGTATCTTTTTTTGTTGTTACTTTCCTCCAAACCACCCCAGTTGACTCACTTTAACACAAGCAAAATTCTTTCCATCACAACCTAAATATTTTATGAAACCTGAGCTCATTTTACTTATCCCTTTCCCTTACAAACCACACTCAGGTTTCAACAGGTCCTTCAAGTCATGACTCAAAATATACCTGATCTTTCTTTTTCTCCATTCCCACTGCTACCTCATTTGCCCAAGCTGTGGAGCAGAACACTCTGCACTGGTCATCAGTCCCAGGGGAGGACTCCAGACATGCTGCCCACTGCATCTTGGTATCTGACTTGCCAAGGAAATTACAACACAGTCAAGCAGTAGTTAGAACAGTGCTTTGCTCATATAGAGAAGAGACAGAGTTCATCTCCAGTCCTGGGTGTCAGACCCCAGGCTTGTAGTTCCCTGGCAGCTGATGCAGGGCAGTTGGCCTGCTCACACTGCTCTTGCACAGCAGTAGAAGGACCGGAATCCCTCCCCTGTGGAGTTTTAGATACTGAGATCTGTGAATGTGTCTGAAGGCCACAGGCATACACACTTAAGCAAAACAAAGGAGTATTCCTTGAGCCTAAAACAGGGAAAACTATTCTCATTCTAGGCTATAAACTCAGCACAAGTTGTATGGGCTCTTTATCTTATGGTAAGGAGGCGTTCAACATCTTAGGCCCATTCTTATGTAGCCTCATAGGGTCGAGAGATGGCATGCTGGACTCTGCCTTTCCCAACACAAGCCATATTCTCTTTCACGGAGACTACTGTTACCTTTTTTTTTTTTAAATATTTATTTATTTTGAGAGAGATAGAGCATGAACTGGGGAGTGACAGAGAGAGAAGGAGAGAAAGAATCCCAAGTGGGCTCAACACAGTCAACATAGAACCTAATGTGGGGATAGATCTCATGAACTGGGCAATCATGACCTGAGCTGACATCCATCGAGAGTTGAGTGCTTAACTGACTAAGCCACACAGGTGCCCCTACTGTGACATTTCTAAGATTCCTATTTCCACCTTTTCCTTCCCTAATACCCTACACCTACAAATATTCTCTGCACAACAGCCAGAATGATCTTCCAAAAAATGTAAATCCAATCATTCATTTTCCTGGTTCAGGATCTCTCAGTAATTTTTCCATGTAGTTTAAATAAAGTCCAAACTTACTGAGATGGTTTAAGATAGCTGAATTATCTACCCCTTCCTACATCTCTAGTCTAATCTTTTCCCAGGCTCCTTCTTGCCTTGCATTCTTCAAAGCTCATGCTCTATTAAAGAGCCATGTTTCTGTTGTTGTTGTTTTTGTTTTGTTTTGTTTAGAAATATTTTTAGTACTTCAATGCTTCTTTTTTACATTCATAGTTCATAAGATCTGGCAAGATCAAGAAACCAGCTTAGAAGTAATATCATTGCTGATTCTATAAAAACTGTGCAAGTATACTAATACTTGAGGCTTAAAGCTATTCTTTTTTTTTAGTGTTTATTTATTTTTGAGAAATAGAAAGAGATAAGGGAAGGAGCAGAAAGAGAGGAAGAGAGAGAATTCCAATGTGGGGCTTGAATTCACACATAGTTAGGTCATGACCTGAGCTGAAGTCCAGAGCCGGGTGGTTACTTAACCGACTAAGCTGCCCAGGCATCTGAAGCTTAAAGCTATTCTTAAGGAACATTTTGCTTCCTACCACATACACCTGTTCCCCATTCTGGCCCCCTTAGAATCAGGGGGAAAATGTGTTTGTGACTACTCAGGCACGCCCCCTTTTTCATCTTTCTCCTTGGTCCAATTAACAAATGACACATGAGGGGCCGGGAGAATGAGTCCACAAGTGAAAGATTTTGATGAAGGATGATTTAACATTCTCTCATTTACTGAAATTCTCTCACAGCCAAATGATTACTGGGGAATAAGTGCAAAACAGTTAAGTCTGAATAAATGATTATTTAAGACACTTGTAGTTAACTGTGATTTAGATGACTCTGAGACGTATCCCAAACCATGAATGTAGGTGTCAAACATTCTCCCCCACCCCCTTGAATGACTCATTGTATCAGATATATTTGGTTACTCTGGGCAAAGATATCAAAAATTTGATAATTCTTTATAAAGTTTTTATTTGCTCAGGGTCTCAGTAGAGAAGGTAGAAATCACACAAATTCAGCAGTTAAGCTAAAATACTTTGGCTTTCCATTTTTATTGTGCAAGTGACTGGCATACAAAGGCATTTCATTAGCTCTAGTTTTCTCCCAGTAGGTACAGTAGGTACTTCCAAATAAAAATAAAAATTACATAAATTTATCAGAAGTTTTCAATCTAAATTATTTCTGCTGGAGTTTCTTGATTCTTATGTTACTGACAGAATTTTGTGGAGAGGCAAACAAAGTTCTTAAATTATGAGAGAGAAAATATAATCATTATGATATATTTGATGTGAATCTTAGCTATTATCAAATTAGTTTTAATCCATTATGTACTGAAATAAAGCTATCAAGCAACATTACTCTCTCTGATGCCTATTTGAATTGAAAATTTATTCCATTTTGGCTTCTCTTTTTTTGGTCTGTATCTACAAGTTCTGAATATAGGACTCAGATGCATATTTTTGACAGGAAAAAAAACATCATTTTTACCGGAAGGAGGGTGGTCCTACCAAGTCCAAGCAAGTAAGTAAAACTAGATTGTCAGGGAACTTTGCAGGGCCCTTTCCAGCCATGTAAAGGCCATACTTTATATCACTATGACTAGTACAGTATCTACTATGCACTCAATACGTGCTACTGGTACTAACAAAAGTAAGTATTTGCGTTAATAGATTGACAAGTAGAAGGCAATTTAATCCTTTGTATAATATGCTCAATTGAAAGTTTGAAGCACTGATAACCCAATAGACACTTGTTTCAATAACCTTTGAAACTGATGGGATAATATTTTACTAAGCTTTTCTGCTTATTCACTCTTATTGGGGCTTTGTCATGTTTCACTCATGAAATATGCTGACTGTGAATCTCATACTTCTCTGAATTTCCAAAATCCAGAGGAGTGAATTATTAGTAACTGTATGTTAACATAAATAAAAATGGTATAATTTTTATATAACATAATGTGTTAATATAACACCACTGTCATTTTTTGCTCATTAATATGGAGATTAGCCAATATTTATTGAGTGCTACTGTGTACCAGGGGAGTAATCCTATAGGAGTTACTGATTCTGCACTCATAGAGCTTATAGTACTTTTGTAGTCAAACACACATGACCTATGATAAAATTAAAGAAACTCTCTTTAATACCAGTCTCTTGTATAGTAGAAAAAAACAGTTGAAAGAAGCCTTCATGCTTTTTCATTATTTACTGAATTGCCATCTCTAAAAATGTTGTGGTCTTCAGGTTCAATGTTTTTTATTTTGTTCTGTTTCCCCCCACGTTGTTCCTCTGTTGAGAGTGTCCTTTTGGATCTTGGGTGCCTGTTGAAACCTCATTCATAATTCAAGACCCAGCTCATATTCCACCATTTCTGGATCTCTTTTCTCAGTATTCCTTTTCTAACAGGCATTACTAAGAATTGGTTCATCTCTGATTCCACAGTGCAGTGTACTTACATAGTATTGTTCTTATGTATTTGCTCTCCCTACCAGACTATGAGCTGTTTGAGGAAAGGAGCTAAATTTAATTGTTCATTTTGTCACTTTATGCTTTAGGCAATTAGGATGATGCCTATTACACATTAGGTATCCAGTGAATGTTGACAGATTATATTAGTCTGAGTTTTCCTGAGAAACAGAACCAGTAGAATATGTGACTTTTGAACATCATGGGTTTGAACTCTGTACATCCATTTATGCGCAGATTTTTTTTAAATAAATGAAGTGCAGTACTGTAAATGTATTTTCTCTTCTTATAACTTTCTTGGCAACATTTTCTTTTCTACAGCTTACTTGATTGTAAGACTATAGTATATAATAGATATACAAAATATGTGTTTATTAACTTTATGTTATCAGTAAGGTTTCTGGTCAATAGTGGTTATTTAGTAGTTAAGTTTGGGAGAAGTCAAAAGCTATAAATGAAATTTTTATTATGCAGGGAGTTGGTGCCCCTAACCCCTATGTTCTTCAAGGGTCATCTGTTTCTTTATTGTAAAGAGTTGACTCATGTGATTAAGAAGGCTAAGAAGTCCAGGGACCTGCACTTGGCAAGCTAGAGATCTCTGAGAGCAAATGGTGTAGCCTGAGTTTGAGTCCAAAAATCTGAGAACCAAAAGAGCAGGTGATATAAGTTCCCATATGAGTCTCAGTTCGAAGGCATGAGGAGACTAATGTTCAGCTTGAAGACAGGCAGAGAGTATCTATCTAGGTCTTCACTCACATTGGGGAGGGCTGTTTCACTCAGTTTACTGATTCAGATGTTAACCCATCCCAAGGAACATCCTCAGAGACACACTCAGAATATTCTTTAACCAAATATGCTGGTATTCTGTGGCCCAGCCAAGTTCATATATACAAGTAATCATCAAACTGACTGACTGAGTGCATGAATGAATAATTTGGAAATCCCCATTAGATGATATAATCAGTGGTGAAAGGGGTTCATGGCAGGGTTATCAGGTGAAACTAAATAAAGTAGGGAAAGGGATGATGTCAATGACATGATATAAAACAAAATATACAACTTTAAGAGTTTGGGTTTTTTGTTGTTGTTATTCGGATGATTTGTCTACTTTCTTTTCTTAAAAATTTTTAAATGTTTTATTTATTTCTGAGAGAGAGAGAGAGAGAGAGCGAGAGAGCGAGCGTGAGCAGGGGAGGGACAGAGAGAGAGAGAGACACAGAATCTGAAGCAGGCTCCAGGCTCTGAGCTAGCTGTCAGCATGGAGCCCGATGTGGGGCTCGAACCCATAAACTGGAAATCATGCTGAGCCAAAGTCGGCCACTTAACCAACTGAGCCACCTAGGTGCCTCCAATCTGCCTACTTTCAATTAAGTACAATTTACAAGTAGTTTCAACGAATATTAGCCTCATTCATAATCGACTTTCATGGATGTTGTAAACATTCATTAGCCATACATATTGAGATTTAAGTTTGAGGGAAAGCCTAAGCCTGAATTCTATAAAATTATTCACTACTATTGATTATAAACCAATCTCAGGTTTTATAATAAGAATTTTGTTTGCAAAGAAGAAAATGAAAATAAAGTTATTGTCAATGCCTGTTGAGGAAAACATCTCTTCATGAAATAAATGTTTTTGAATAGTAGCTTGCAATTGAATGTAATACACTGAAGAGACCATTAGAATCATTAACAAAATTTCTTTTTGTGGATTTAAGATATGTGTTTTAGGAAAAAAGTAAAATAATTTTCTCTCACCTTTAAGAGTGTGTATTAATATAATTTTACATGGTTGTATAATTTTAAGGACAGTGGATATGTAATAATTTGCTTAAGCAATTATCAGATGTACAATTAGCCCATTTTCTACCCTTCCCTATATGAATAATGATACATTGAATCATTTTACATATCTAGCTTTTTTCTTCATATATTTATGGATAGATTCCTAGAAGCAGAGTTCTCAGATTAAACTGTTATGAGACACAAAACCAAATTACTTTTCAAAGGTAACTCATACTCTCAGAAGGATTGTTGCTTGTCATTTTGAAATCTTTACAAGATTAATGGGTTAAAGTGTTATATTATTGGGGCGCCTGGGTTGCTTAGTCGGTTAAGCATCTGACTTTTGCTTAGGTCATGATCTTGCGGTTTGTGGGTTTGAGCCCCGCGTCAGGCTCTGTGCTGACTGCCAGCTCAGAGCCTGGAGCCTGTTTCAGTCTGTGACTCCCTCTCTCTCTGACCCTCGCCTGCTCACGCTGTCTCTCTCTTTCTCTCTCCTAGAAATAATAAATTAAAAAAAAATTTTTTTTAAAGTGCTATATTATTTTATTTATATGGTTGACCCTTGAACAACACAGGTTTGAACTGCACGGGTCCACTTACATGCAGATTTTCTTTTTCTTTTTTTTAATAAATGCAGTGCAATACTGTAAAAATATTTTCCTTTGTGATTTTCTTAATAACATTTTCTTTTCCCTAGTTCACTTTATTGTAAGAATACAGTATATAATACATATAGCATGCAAAGTATGTGTTACTCGCCTATGTTGTTTGTAAGGCTCTCAGGCAACTGTAGACTATTAGTAGTTAAGCTTTTGGAGAGCCAATGTTATACTTTGATATTTTACTGCAGAAGGGCATCGGTACTCTTAATGCCTGCATTTGTTCAAGAGTCAACTGTATTTTCAGTTTTTGACTTGTAACAAACATTTTTCTACATTAGAAATTTGTCCTTTAAAAAACCCATTAAATACTATATGAAAATCTTATAGTAAAGTGAAATAAATAAACAACTCTTAATTGATCTGCATTATAAATATGAGTTTTCACTTGGCTTAATACATCTATACCAGTAAAAGACCATTTTCAGTCATCAGAGACATGTCAGTACAGTTAAGAGGAAGGGTAACCACTACTATACAGGGATTGCTTTATAGCTCTTTCTATAAAAAATGGGTTCTTTCTAACCTTCATATGGAATGACATTGATATTCAATATAATTTGATTGGATTTTATGAAGGATCTATATCCAAGAAGATAATAACATGCAAGTTAGAGGAAAGGTGGTAAAGCTTTCTTCATTATTTAATCTTGTACTGAGAAATAGATATTATATAATAACTCAGGTGGATGAAGGAAAAGCTATTAAATGCTACCTAGAAAATGCTTCCCAAATCTACCTCTGTTGACCCTGAAATTAACAAAAGATATAAAGGGGCTGAATCACGCATGTGTTGATTGCTGATAATGAAATCAGGAAGAGCAGGGTAGATGGTACATGGGTGTAATTCATATCTGAGAACAGTCTACAGAGAAAAGTTGGGGTGTGGAGCTAAAATCCAGCTCTGGATTATTGGCTGATCCTATGGAACACATTTTTTTAACATTCCTTCAAAGATCACGGTTTCCCAGTTCTTATAAAGGCACGATGTAGGCTACCAGAGGCCTTAGAAATGTTAATAAGAAGCATGGTTTAGAGAATCCTGAATTACACCATGGATTTGAAGGCCAGGAGTCCAACATAGCTGCTTGGTGAGATTATGATAGATCATCATTCAAACTGGCTCTTGATTACAGGACATCCAAAATGACCACCTGTTTCCAAGTCTTATGTATAATCAGTCTTCAAGGATTGGGAGAGTATCAATCCTTCAGAGCATTTATAGTGGACAGACCTCAAAGCTGATTCTGAGAAACACTTATTTTATGACATTTCTCCTTAACTACTTTTTGTCTAGAGGATGAGTTTATTGTGTGCTCATTTTGCAGAGCTGGGCAGATAAACTGTGTAATTTGCCTATATGATTTTCCTTTTCCTTTCATATTTCTTCTGTACCATCCTTCTGAGGTTCAACAAATTAGCCACATGGATATTTCTTATAAGATCACACACTGGGTGAGTGTGACTGGCATACACCAGACATGCTCACTAGGTTTGTGTTGCAATGCCATGGGCAAGCAACTTGCTCCTTAGCCAACTACCTAGAAGTCTGTAATTTTGCCAATGAAAATGAAGCTTAAAAAAAAAAAAGAAGAAGCAAAACGATAGCTCTCAGAGGAACATACCTGGAGAAATATGCTTATAACAAATTCTAAAAATCCTTTATTGGTCTTCTGGCTTCTGAGAAGGACCAAATTTAGAGAACTTCTCTTCGGATTACCTCTATTTTCTTCCCCTTGGCTAAAATGTGAGTTAAACTAGGGCAATCAAGGTCCTGGTTTTGAAGGAAGGTAGCCCTGAGGCTTTAATTTGGAGCAAACAAAGCATTTACAGCAGCTCTCTGGCAGGTATAGAATATCACCACATTGCTGAATATTTAAAAGCGAGGCATGTTTCCAACCCCAAAGTCTGTCCCCCCATTGATAAGTCTCTTTTTATTAAATGAATTTTAATTACTTAATAATTAGACCTTCCACAGGAGGAGATGGGGATCCTGATAGTCTGCCAAAGAGGCTAGAGGGCAAATCAGAAGAATGTGCCATTTCCAGATTAGAATTTTTAAAAAGGAATAGGCCCAGTCGAGGAGTGTGTGGGTGGAGGGGAGGCCTCCCTAGAGGCAGAGAGTCTTAGTATAAACCTGGACTGTGAAATGCTTCATTTCTACTTTTTCTTAAAAACCAAAGTAGTTTAGAATTCAGTGAAAAAAAGTGCACGTCTAAGATATTCAAACTTTCTGACTGTCTGAATCCGATGGAAAGATTTCTCCTTGTCTATGTGGTGTGTGCATGCATGGGTGGAAGGGTCCAGAGAGACTATTGTTCTCATTATTTTAATTCTGGGAGCCTAACACTTTTGATGTCCCTGCAGATTTAGCAGCTTTTCATTCATTGCCATGGTGATATTTTACCTCATTTTTTTAGCATCACAAAGGAAAAGCCTAAATGAAAAATGTTTGCTGCTTTTGCTATTAACGTTTCTACTGCTTCTGTGACAGCCAGCAGTTTGGTTTGCCTAGCTCCCAAAGAAATAGGTATTGGCTGGAATCTGATTGATGGTGGTGGTCACAGCCCAGGCTGTCCCAGCCTGGAGTGGGCTGGCCCGGGGACCACTGATAGCGTTGTTCCCGGGGACACTGATTTGGAAAGAAGGAAGGGGAAATCTCATTTAAAATATATTTCACTCGTCTACAGTTTAAACTTATAAGGTTTGGTAAAAATGGTCATGGATGCACTAGGCATAGCTTCTTTATCCTCCGAACACAATCCCTTTTCAAATGATAGCCTTTATGGTTTGACTTCATGTAAGTTTATAAGTCCCCCGGAAGAGATACTTTCTCCTTCTCTTAATGCCTCCCTAGCCATTGATGTACTTCCTAGACTTCCCAGTGGTTAGAGCCTGTGATATTTGCCTAAGCAGATTATTTTTTGGATAATGCATATTTCATTCAAAAAATATTTGATAGATGCATAGGCCATGTACTGTGCTAAGTGCACAGAGTACAGAATACAACAGACCTAGTCTTGCTTTTGTGGAATTTACAGATTAGCCAGGAAGATGGTTATCACATTAATGCCATAGTTAATTCACTACAATTCAAGTAAACGGTGCAAAGGAGTCTTCTAGAGATTATTGGGTCTATCTAAGCTAGGGGGAGGCCTCTCTGAGAAACGGAGAATTCTGGTACTGCACTGGCATTGTGAAATCCCAAATATTCAAGTGCTGTGTTAGTGAAGGGCTTAAAAGAGTAAAACCTTCACTCTTTGCATGGATAGGTAGTAAACATTTTAGAAAAGAATTGTGGTTATGGCTGTTTAAATTTTTTTAATCTTTTTAAATTTATTTTTGGGAGTCGGAGAGAGACAGCATGAGCAGAGGAGGGTCAGAGACAGAGGGAGACAAAGAATCTGAAGCAGGCTCCAGGCTCTGAGCTGTCAGCACAAAGCCTGATGCAGGACTCAAACCCATGAACCGTGAGATCATGACCTAAGCAGAAGTCGGACACTTCACCGACTGAGCCATCCAGGTGCCCCTGGTTATGGCTGTTTAAAAGGCCTGGAGCAGCATTAACAAAGTAACATACATAAATGAACCCTTAATGAATCCTTTTAGTGTTAAAATTAGTACTAAAGGATAACTGAAGGATCTTGTACAAAAACCAAAATAAACAGGGTGAGATCCATCTCTCCATGGTTCTTGCGTAATGGCTGTATATTTCTTACTAACAATACTTAATGCTTACTGTACAACTATAATTAGGGTAGTTGACATCAATAAAATTTCTTATTTTTTATATTCTTATTTTAGTTTTTGAGAGACAAAGCACAAACAGGGCAGGGGCAGAGAGAGAGGGAGACACAGAATCTGAAGGAGGCTCCAGGCTCTGAGCTCTCAGCACAGAGCCTGATGGAGGACTCGAACCCACAAACATGGGATCATGACCTGAGCCAAAGTCAGACACTTAATGGACTGAGCCACCCAGGCAGCCCACAACATCAATATGATTTCTGATACTGAAGCCCAGACACTTTTGCTGACTATTAGGAACTGCTAAAATCTGAGTTATAAGTGCTGTGTTTACCATTTCTAAGACAGGAGATAAAATGGAGCTCCCATACGTATCTGACTTTTCCACATTCAAAGCAGTATGGTCTCTCCTTTTAATAGTTCCTAAATGAATCCCTCTGGAATAAGTGGTGGCCTTTGTTAATGCACAGAGGTACAGATATTATGTGAACCTACAAGTTCACTGGTAGGGAACACTTCCAGCAAGTCCAGGTGTGGCTAGATGAGTTAAAGCTGCTGTATCATCCTGGGCCACACTAACTGTAAAGGAAGTGTGAGTGCAATTCATTCTTGGAAACAGCCTTTCCCAGAACCAAGACTAACAGTGAAAGCACCTCCATGAAAGCACCCAAAGTAAGTTTGTATAAAAAACAAGTCTGGAGGTGCCCGGGTGGCTCAGTCAGTTGGGCCTCCGACTTCGGCTCAGGTCATGATCTCACACTTTGTGAGTTTAAGCCCCATGTCAGGCTCTGTACTGACAGCTTGGAGCCTAGAGCCTGCTTCGGATTCTGTGTCTCCTTCTCTCTCTGCCCCTGCTTGTGCTCTGTCTCTCTCTGTCTCTCAAAAATAAAAAAAAAATGTAAATGAATGTTAAAAAAAAAAAAAAGCCTGTATGCTATTTTTCATAGTGTAGTATTTCAGGTCGAAGTTCGTCTCTGAGGATTCAATCCAGGATAGAATGTACTTACTCAAGAACAGATGTTACCCAATTCGGTGGTTGAGGAGTGCAGGGGTACTGATCTATAAAAGAAACTCCCCTCTAGACATTTCCATGGGTTGGGGAAACAAGGTCTTTTAAGAAGTATAATAATTCAGTACTAAAATTTTTTTCAAAATCATATTGTAAACATTTGAATGAGTTTTGCTCCTATTCTACTTCCATCTGTAAAGTAGAGACACAGTTACACGGCTGTTGTGAGGATTAGGTTAAGTGATTTATAGGTAAATGGTAAAGCTGACACCTTGTCTGACGTCATCCAGCTGGTTAAATGGTGAAGCATAGAAATGACCCTAGGGAATTTGGCACCCATGTGTTCTTTAGCATCCCATACTGCCGCTGAGTATGTTGGATTCTTGTAGAACCAACACTCAAATGCAGCTATCAGCATCTGGATGTCTGCAATGCTCTTTTGAAACATTTAGAGGCACATAGAGCCTCAGCAAATATTTGTGTATTTTGTTTTTCTTTCAGTAGATATTTGACATACTCTGGAGACATAAAATAAAATGCCCTCCCTCAGAAAAATAAAAACCACATATACAAACATGGAAACACTTTTCAGGCTTTTATTGATACAACTGACTTTGTCATATTATCTGTAAGCTATCAGTGCTGTAAAAATTTCAAAGATTTGTAAGATGATTTATAGTAAGCAAGCCTAGAGAGACAGAATTCTTTTTGAGTCAGTACCTTTTATTTTTTAAGTTTATTTATTTATTTTGAAAGAGAGAGAGTGTGCATGCCTGAGTAGGGGAGGGGCAGAGAGAGAGAGAGAGACAGAGCAACAGAGAGAGAATCCCAAGCAGACTCCATGCTGTGCTGAGAGTGCAGAGCCCAAAGTGGGGCTCAATCTCATGGTCCGTAAAATCATGACCTGAGCCAAAACCAAGAGTTGGACACTTAGCCAAATCAGCCACCCAGGGGCTCCTTGAATCAGTATCTTAAGAATAACCACAATTTAGATAGGTAGATGTAAGGATAAAGGTTTTAGTTTGTTTGTCTGTTTTTGCTTTGTGTTTTGTTTTTTTAGTGGAGATATGAGAAACAAAATTAAGAGGAAGCCAGATTTAGGGAGTAGACCAGTTCAATAGATCCAAGAATTATTTTACAGGAGTTGTGGAAGATGAGCCTTGAAGGTGCCTTGTGCTACATTCTTGGGTACCAGCATTTGGGGTATAAGAATATACTGGAAAATTTGGGAGACATTGGAGTTTCTTAAGTGAAACAAAAACTTCGGTGATTTAGAAACACTGACCTTTTACTATGTTTGGAATATATTAGGACGAGAAAAGGGTAGAGATAGGAAGACCATTTGTGCTTTGATTACAGTGGATCAGATGTGTCTGAGCCAAACTTTTTTCAGGAAAAGACTCTTGTGGACCAGGTAGCCATTTTTCATGAGAATGTAGTTAAATTACACTTGTATCTCTGTATGAATGAAGCATGGGAATCATTTGTATTGCCTTAGAGCATTAAATGGCTGTTCCAAAACTACTGTATTTCATTCTTACGAGTTACAGTGAGTTTAATGTTCATTACTACGTGCTCATACTCATGCTTTGAAAATATAGTACTAAAGTGATAGCCTATAACTTCTTTTTTAATACTGTTGCTGGGTTGTTACAGCACCAAGAGATGTGAGTGTTAAAATTCGGTACAATATTGGGAGCATTAGTTTAAGCCATAGAGAGCCTTGTAAACTTACAATTGTGTTTTGATGTGCTGGGATTGCTTTGCAGAGAGAAAAAGAAAAAGCTACAAATTATGTTTATAGTCTCTCACTGTGTCAAATAATCAACTATTTGAAAGTTTCAAACATTATTACATCATTAATTTTTAAATAGGATGCAATTCTGACCTCATTTATTAAAATCTGAAATCATCGTAGCATGCACACTTAAAAAAACATGTGGAATATTATAATTTCATTAAGTATAATTATATAAATATACAATTTTATGTCCTGTCTATGGTTCTTCTAGCTAGTTGAAGTTTACATAAAGGAACTGGTTGTTGAGTGTAAGTTCAAGTTCAGGCATACCTTGTTTTATTGCACTTTGCTTTCTTGGGCTTGTAGATACTGTGTATTTTTTACAAATTGAAGGTTTATGGCAACCCTGTGTCACCCACATCTCTTGGTCCTAGTTTTCCAACAGCAGTTGTTCACTTTGCATCTCTGTGTCACATTTTGGTCATTTTTCCAATGTTTCAAACTTTTTTCATTGCTATTAGATTGGTTGTGCTTATCTGTGATCAGTGATCTTTGATGTTATATTGTAGTTGTTTTGGGGTGCCATGAACCACACTCATATAAGATGGCAAACTTAATCTATAAATGTTCTGTGTGTTCTGACTCCTCCACCATCAGGCCACATCACTCTCCTTGTCTGTGGGCCTCTCTATTCCCTGAGACACAAAGATATTGAAATTAGGCCAAAGAATAACCCTCTAGTGACCTCTATGTGTTAAAGGGAAAGTCATACATGTCTCATTTTAAATCCAAAGCTAGAAGTTACTAAGCTTAATGAGTTAGGTGTGTCCAAATCCAAGAGAGGGCAAAAGCTAGGCCTCTTGCCCAAAACAATCAGCCAGATTGTGAATGCAGAGGAAAAGTTCTTAAAGGAAATTAAAAGTACTTCTTGCATGAATACACAAATGATAAGAAAGTAAAACAGCCCTCTCTCAGCAGAGAGGGAGAAAGTTTTAACAGCTGAATAGAAGGTCAAACCAGCCACAACATTCTCTTAAGTCAAAGCCTAACCCAGAGGAAGACCCTAAATCTTTTCAATTCTGTGAAGGCTTAGAGAGGGGAAGAAGCTGTTAGAAAGCAAGTTCAGAGTTAGTTGATGAAGTTTTAGGAAAGAATCCATTCCTATAATATCAAAATGCAAGGAGAAACTGCAAATGGTGATACAGAAGCTGTAGCAAGTTATCCAAAAGTTCTAGCTAAGATGATTAATGAAGGTGTCTACAATAGACAACAGATTTTCAATGTAGACAAAACAACATTCTATTGAAAGAAGATGCCATCTAGGACTTCCATGGCTAGAGAAGGGAAGTCAAGGTTTCAAAGGCAAGCTGACTCTCTTGTTAGGGGCTAATGCAGCTGGTGACTTGAAGTTGAAGTCTGTGCTCATTTGTCATACTGAGAAATCTTAGGGCTCTTAAGAATTGTGCTAAATCTAGTTTGCCTATGCTCTATAAATGCAACAACAAAGCCTAGATGACAGCCCATCTGTTTACAACATGGTTTACTAAATATTTTAAGCCTACTGTTGAGACATTCAGCACTGAAAAAAAAATTCCTTCCACACTATTACTACCCTTTGACAATGCACCTAATCACCTAACAGCTCTGGTGGATGTGCACAACAAGATTCATGTTTTCATGCCTGCTAGCACACCACCCATTCTGCAACCCACGGATCAAGAGTAATTTTGACTTCCTAGTATTATTATTTAAGTAATACATTACATAAGGCCAAATCTGCCACAGATAGTGACTCCTTTGATACAACAGGGCAGAGTCAATTGAAAACCTTCTAGAAGAGAGTCACCATTCTAGATGCCACTAAGCACATTTATGATTCATGGGGAGAAGTCAAAATACCAACATTAATAGGAGTTTGGAAGAAATTGATTCCAACCCTCATGGATGACTTGGAGGGGTTCAAGACTTCAGTGGAGGAAGTAACTGCAGATGTTGATAGAAATAGCAAGAGAACAAAAGTTAGAAGTGGAGCCTGAAGATGTAACTGAATTGCTTCAATCTTGTGATAAAACTCAACAGATAAGAAGTCGCTTCTTATGAATGAGCAAAAAAAGTGACTTCTTGAGATGAATTCTACTCCTGGTCTTCACTGCTGTAGATTGTTGAAATGAAAGTCAAGGATTTGGGATATTACACAAACTTAATTAAAAAAGCCGCAGCAGAATTTGACAGAGTGGGCTCCAATTTTGAAAGAGGTTCTACTCTGGGTAAAATGCTATCAAACAGCATCCAATGCTACAGAGAACTCGTTTGTAAAAATAACAATAAGTCAATGCAACAAACTTCATTGTTGCTTCATATTAAATTACCACAGCCACCCTAGCCTTCAGCAACCACCACCTTGATCAATCAGCATCCATTAACATTGAGGCCTGGATGCTCCAAGACCCTCCTACTGGAAAAAGATTTCAACTTGGAGAAAGCCCAGATGGTGCTTAGCATTTTTTTTTTACCGGTAAAGTACTTTTAAATTAAAGTATGTTACATAATGCTGTTACACACTTACTAGATTATAATACAGTGTAAACGTAACTTTTAATGAACCAGCAAAACAAAAAGTTCATTTGACTTTCTTTATTGCAATATTCGCTTTATTACGGTATTCTAGAATTGAACCCACACTATCCCTAAGGTATACTTATACCCTTTCATTTAATATTTTATTCTACACTTGAGAATTTAGTAAGTGGGTTTTTGGATCACCACAGACATTTATATGTAAAATAGGTATTGGGAGCTTTACCCAATGTGTATTACTTATACAAGACCATAAAGTTGAATATATGTAAGTATCCAGATATTTTATCAACTTGTTCAAAATATTTTATTCTTACCTGTGCTGCATAAAGCATATAATTTGTATGTGTAGATAAATTGTTCCCTACTATATTAACTTAAGTACAAAACAAAATACTAGAAGTGGAGGCCAAGAAGAAAATTATTAAATAAAAAAAAATAACCCTCACAGCATCTGGCTAACTATTCCTTACAATTTTGCCTTGTGTGGTCTATACAAACCATTTTCGGTTTAAGTATATGCTTTAAATCTATACTTTAGCCAGTTGGTTGTAGATTAATGTATGTCGTTTGAATAGACTCTAGACACTACACTACAAAGAGTGTAGAAATTGGACTTTGAACAATGAGCCAGGACACAAGTTAACAGATTCCTTTTGTCTTTACTTAGTGGTAAATCCAGCATAGCTCTAGATTAATTCTGGAAACTAAATAAAAATAGAATTATGCATGCATCTGGCGCCCCCTGTAGACATATTTGTAGTATTGAGATAAACAGATGAATGGATCCAGATTCTAGAGGCTTAACTGGGGATCCAGATGAGTAATTTTAGTGCCTTATGTGTGGGATACATTTTGAATGATAAATTAATATTTGCACAAGTATGAATGGTTCTACATGGCCTCGGGTTAATCATTCTTCCTAAAGAACAAACTTAATATTGCATCTATAGATCTGTAGGTCTATTAATGTGAGTGGAGACATAAGGAGTGATAAACAGTCTTTGGCAGCTTCTACCTATTCCACATGCAATGTTGACGTAATTTCCTATTTCATAGATTCAGTTATCTTGTGGTTCACATATTCTAATCCCTGAAAGAGATATGAAATTCCACTTTCAACTACAGAAGGAGATTTCTCTATAGCCTTTCTGATTGTTTCCCATATTAAATTACGATGTTTTAACTAAGTCATCTTGCCTTTCCGTCTTTAACTGAAACAAAAATTTTATCAGATTGTAGGGCAATTTAGTTTTTTGAGAATTAATAGGCCTCAGACAAAACTAATAGTACAAACTGAATACAAGTAGAATTTGTTATTGACCACATATTGATGGAAAACTTATTGGTAAAATTTAGACCTGGACCTAGAAAATTTTGACTTGGTTAAAACAAATCTATAAAATTAAAAAAAATCATGGTAACATAAAATATGATCAGAAAAACTTGAGGTTAACCCCAAAATGATGAATGAATTAACTTTTATTGTGAAATGCACACATAATCAGAAATTTTCCAATAAGATTAAAATGAAAATAAAAGTATTGCAATATAACTGTAATGAATGAAACATGAATCAAAGAATTTAAAATCATTTAATTAAATTAACTCTAGAAAATAAAATCTCCAATGTTTTATCAGTCATGTCATAATTCATTCAAATGTGTTTATAATCAGTTTTTAAAAGTTTTCATGGTCAAAGCACTATGGTCATAAATATCCATCTGTTCACAAGAAGGGGGCTTCAAGAGGTCAGGATCAAAATATTTTCTGCCCTTCTCATGTACTTCATGGTGGAGGAGGTTCCTCTCACTGTGCTAATGCTCAGTAATGATTAATTAATTTTAGTTTTGTCATTTCTCTTTTCCCTGACATTTGCTTAATCATCCATATGAATGCATCTTTTTCATGTGTTATTCTATATGGATGTCTATATGGACATCACAGTGGCTGTGTGAGTTGAGTTGGCTCTTATATCAGAGACCATAGAAAGGAAACAAGTTACCAAAGGACACATACAGAGTAGGTGGCCCAACCAAGCTAGAAACACAAGCTAGTCTAATTCATTTTCTCATTATAACACAACCATAATTTGAAAATACTAATGATCATTTACCTTAAGCAGTCAACTCATATGAGAGTGTTTTCAGTTACTTTAATAGGTTATTAATGCCACCTATCTTTCTTGAAATTTCTCTAGGCTATGCAGTATGGCCAGTCCTTCATGAATCTCCATAACTTCATAATCCTTTTTCCAAAGGCATGTACTAGGAAGCACATAGGACCAGAATTCAAAAGAACCAGGTCTTATTTGCAGAATTGTTGAAACTTGCACATGGAATTTTACTTCTCTGAACCGCAGGTTCCTCATGTATAAAATTAGGATGACCTTGCCTGCTCTGTTTATTTTACAAGGCTGTTTTATGAACAAATAATAACAAAATAGTAAGCTTCTAGAGATTATGGCAATAGCTTTATCAATTTTTAGCCACAGAAACTATTGTAAAGTCAGATGCATAAAATACAGAGAGCAAATGAGATGAAATTGGACACAATATAAAATGCAATTTTCTATAAGGAGTACAGGTGTGATTACATTTTATTGGTGATTGTTGTACTTTATCTGAAACATTTGTCCTTCCTTCTTTGTTTTTCCTCTAGGACCACTGAGGTTCTTATCGCAGACAGAATCTGTCACGGCCTTTATGGGAGACACAGTGCTACTCAAGTGTGAAGTTATTGGGGAGCCTATGCCAACAATACACTGGCAAAAAAACCAACAAGACCTGATTCCCATCCCAGGTGATTCCCGAGTGGTAGTCTTACCCTCTGGAGCCTTGCAGATCAGCAGACTTCAACCTGGGGACACTGGAATCTATCGATGCTTAGCCCGGAATCCAGCCAGCTCAAGAACAGGAAACGAAGCAGAAGTCAGGATTTTGTCAGGTATTGCTGTGCTCAATAAAGAGCAGAATTATATTCTTGAAGTAGTTTCAACAACAATTTTCCCTTTAAACAAATACTTGGTAACTTTTTTTAAGTTCCGTATTGTTCTGGAGTTTTGTTTTATGTTCCTTTCTTTCCTTCTTCCTAAGTAAGTCATTAGATGAGGGTATGCCAAAAAATTTCTTATTCTTCCCAGTGTTGAAGTTTGTGGATAAACAGGTATTTTCCTTATATTTGGCTTCATTTTTGTATGTATTCACTCATCCTATTAATATACAATTCTTTGTGTAAAGTTCATTGCGAAGCATTTTTTAAAGTTTATTATTTATTTTTGAGGGGGAGAAAAGGGTAGGGAGAGAGAGAGAATGTGTACAAGTGGGGGAGGGGCAGAGAGACAGAGACACAAAATCTGAAGTAGGCTCCAGGCTCTGAGCTGTGAGCACAGAGTCCAACACGAGTTTCACCCCTTGAACCATGAGATCATGACCTAAGCTGAAATCAACAGTCAGATGCTTAACCTCCTGAGCCACCCAATGCCCCCACTGCTAAGCATTTTCAGTGTATTATTTTATTTTCCTCTGATAACATTCTAAGAAGTAGTTATTATTATCCCCATTTTCAAAAGATTAAAGGGAGTTTCAGCAAGGTTAAGAAACTTCCCCAGGTTAATATCGAACATTCATTTACTCATCAATTCATATACTCATTTCCGAGAAACAGTGGACCAAGTATAGGAATATGGCAGTGATTAAGATGACACAGAGTGTGGCTTGTTAGAGTGCTGGGTGAACATGGACAAGTAAGTCATTACGATAAAGTGTGACTGATATTATGATAAAGGAAGTTGTTTCTCTCCATCTTTCATCTTCCTTTTTCTTATCTGCCAAATCTAAGACGTTGGTCTCCATTTCTTCTCCTAAATAACCACTGGCTAGACTGGATATTTTCTAATATCTCTTCTCTTCCAATAACTGCTACCATCTCCTCCTATGTAATATCTACTTTTCCATTTAATCACACTATAGGGGTTACAGAGACTCACTTGTAAGAATCACAAAGAAGGCACACACTTGAGTGATTGTGACAGACTTCCTATCAAAGCACTGATGTTGGCTTTTGTCTCCACATGCTGTGTGCAGTTATCACAGGTCCTTCAGCTCAGAGAGGGTAGCATTCCTGGGTCCACTTCAAAAGCAAACTGGCAATTTGAACATTTCCAGGTACTATGATAAGGACATCTCTGACACCTCTTCTAATTCTTTTGTGTACCCTCTCCTCCATCAGTCACAGGGATACGGACTTAAACGTGTCAATAGCCATCAGCACCAGTTTCCTTTCATCCACTAGACAGTGACAGATGCTTATGTAGCATTTGTTCCCAACACATCCATAAATTTAGGCATCCATTAGATACACAAAAAATTTAATTATTTATATTCATATATCCTTAATAATGTATTTAAGTCGATCAGATGGGAAGCCTAGGTTAAGTCACATAGAAAATTGGCAAGACTATGTTTGGCTATTTTACTATGTGTGAAAAGTCTGTTTTCCAGTGGTATTAAGGGATAAAGTTGGACTGATTAAATATTAAATCTGAAATGGAAAGTTTTGAAAGACACAGAGACATTAGCATCAGATCACCCTTTGCATTGATTTATTCACCTTGTAAAACACATTTGCATTCTAATCCATGGAGATTTATTTTAAAGCCAAATTTTATCTTGTTTAATTTGGTGAAACTCAAGAGAATGTTTGTATACTTTGGAGGTGTGTGGGCATTTTTATGTGAATGGAAACTGGAATTTATTTTATTTTTTTATTTAAAATATTTTTAGTGTTTAATTTATTTCTGAGAGAGAGAGAGAGAGAGACAGCGTGAGCAGGAGAGGGTCAGAGAGAGGGAGACACAGAATCCGAAACAGGCTCCAGGCTCTGAGCTAGCTGTCAGCACAGACCCTGACGTAGGGCTTGAACCCACGAACTGTGAGATCTTGACCTGAGCCAAAGTGGGACGCTCAACTGACTGAGCCACGCAAGCACCTCTGGAATTTAAAAAAAATCATTACATAGAATGAGAAATTTTCTCCAAGTTCTATGAATTCAGTATTAGCTTCCAAAAGGATTTATGAGCTGAGGTAATACACACACACATTGTCATACTTGGTTAAGCCTGTCTTGTATGCTATTGACCACATAAAGCATCTGCTGAAGGAGCATGTTTGTTTCACTTATCCTTGAGTTTGCTAGTTGGTTTAGAGGTCAAATACACAAATCCACTGCAAGTACAAAATTGAATGAGACAATGAATGAATGAATGAATGAATGAATAGATAGATGGTCAATCCAAGCCTCTTTTAATTGCCATTTATGGTTTTCTCATTTTAAAAATCATGCTAATCCCTTCTGAATCAATTTCTGTTTTCTATAAGTACCAATTGGAGGAAGTATAAATTACACACATAGATGACCCACTCTCTATTCTAATGCTTATTTAATTAGGTAAGATGGAGTCAATTAAAATAGAAAACCATCAAAGCATTAACATGACTTAAAAGCATTAAAGTGGTATCTAAATGGTCACCAATCTTTAAAAACAATATATTTCTCGTGGTCACCTAACTACCATCTTGACTGATGAAGTCATCTGTTTTTGTATGAGTTTGAATAGAAACGCTGATGTGTGTAGAGAGTTATTTAGTACTAAATCATATATAATTTGATGTCCTTATCCAAGTTTATATAAAATAAAAGTTGCCCTTTTTATATATAAGATGCCCAATATCACCAAGTCGCTGAGTTCTATTAGATTCAGAATCTAAGAATCAAATAGCTGTTTTGAAATGTTGCCTTTCAATAAGCGGATTCAGCTTATTTACTAAATAAATAAATACCTTATTCAACAAACTCCCAGTGAATTCTTTGTACCCGCCATCATGCTGTTTGCTAGGAATACAGACTTGGGACACTGTACCCTAAGATAGCAATAGTGTTGTGTGGAAAATAGACAATGCAAGCAGACCGTGCTGTGAAAGAAGTAACAGTGGCATTACATACACCAGGTGCCAATTATGAAGAGCAAAGAAGTGTACACCAGGACAAAAGAATAGCATCTGCACAGCATAGAGTAAAGAAATATGATAGCTTTTCAGGGGACCTGCACTTAGTTTTTTACCTGGGTCATAGGACACAGGAAGTGTCGGAGGGGACTAACTGGAAGTAAGGAAGATAAAATGGCAGAAGGGAGTTAAGGTAGAATTTGGAGCATTAACCTGGAGAGAACTGACCAAAAGTGGCTACTAAAGTACTATCAGGCAGGATTCATAAATGAAGATGAAGGAGGAGATCTTCATTAAGGATAGGTCTCAGAAACAGGTACAGATTATGAGGGAGGGGATGGAGTCTGGGCTCAGTAAAATCTAGATAGTGGCACTTTTCCCTGAGATTGGGGGTGGTGTTGGATACTGTTGTGTTCAAGAAGAATTACAAACTTTTAAATGAGATTTCCCCATAACACTTTATACTTTCCATATTAAATGAATAATTACTCATTTCATTCAAAGGTAGGGAAATTGGTATCTAACTTAATGTGTTGATTAATGTTTTAAGGCAGAAATTGAATTCTTGCTTGTCAGTAATTGGACATTTTTAACAGAGTAATTTAATAGAGTAAATTAGTATTAAATTGTTGTAAAGGGGTTTTGTTTTGAAATATTGATAATATAATACTAAGTAAGAGTGTGATGGTTTAAAGCATTTGCTTGTATGTGATGGAGAATGTATGAGGTATTGAGGGGCCACTGGGATTGTCAAGTTCACTTTATTTTGTTCTCATGACATCTGAGTGCCAAGGAGCAGATTGAATTGCTGAATTATAAATCTGCTTTGGGTACTAGGTTGACTAAAATAACTGACCCCTACATTGGAACTCATTACAGTTTTCTTAATGGCCTAATTGAATTGATCAATTGGTAATCCAATCTATTGTTCATTCCTTTAACTGCAATTAAATGACTCTGGGTCTTGGACAGACCTGAACCTTAAATATCTGTGCAATTAGAAGCATTGGCTTTTAATGGAATAAATTGGACTAAAGTATATTTTGAATGATTTTTGTCTCTAATATTTATTTTCTGAAATGCATTTTAACAGAAACCATTTCAAAATTCATATTATTTAAAGGAAAAATAATATATATAATATATAATATATAACATAATATATATTGTATATAATGTATACAGTTGTATATATTAAC